>NW_027011574.1:298505-301005 GCF_036934945.1 Oncorhynchus masou masou | reverse complement strand
TATCTCTGTCTCTCTCTCTGTCCCCCTCTCTCTCTGTATCCCCTCTCTCTCTCTGTATCCCCTCTCTCTCTCTCTCTCTGTATCCCCTCTCTCTCTCTCTCTGTCTCTCTCTCTCTCTCTCACTCTCTCTGTATCCCCTCTCTCTCTGTATCCCCTCTCTCTCTCTCTCTGTATCCCCTCTCTCTCTCTCTCTCTCTGTCTCTCTCTCTCTCTCTCTCTCTCACTCTCTCTGTATCACCCCTCTCTCTCTCACTCCGTATCCCCTGTCTCTGTCTCTCTCTGTCTCTCTCTCCGTCTCGCTGTCTCGCTCTGTCTCTATCTCTCTAATCCCCCTCTCTCTCTCTCCCTCCCTCCTTCCTCAGCAGCATTATCACAATCTCTGACTGGATTATCCTCCAGCTCTCTGCTTCATCCCCTACAGCTCCTCTTCCTCCGGGAGTTGAGATGGAGGCAGTGTGTGTGAGTGTGTGTGTGTGTGATCTGAGCGATTCAACAGATCAGAGTCCCAATCCCCCCCCCCAATCCATTTTAATCAAGTGGGATTTCAACCACCTCGAAGGGCAGATGGACGATAGTTTTCAAGGGATGATGAGGAGGAGGAACAATGTTCCATCTCGGACAATCCAATCCCGCTCCTTCCACAAGACCCCGACACCAGAACACATCACACTGTATGTAGACACATGTTCACGTAACCTAGAACACATCACACTGTACGTAGAAACATGTTCACGTAACCTAGAACACATCACACTGTATGTAGAAACATGTTCACGTGACCTAGAACACATCACACTGTACGTAGAAACATGTTCACGTAACCTAGAACACATCACACTGTATGTAGACACATGTTCACGTAACCTAGAACACATCACGCTGTATGTAGACACATGTTCACATAACCTAGAGCACATCACACTGTATGTAGACACATGTTCACGTAACCTAGAACACATCACACTGTATTTAGACATGTTCACGTAAACTAGAACACATCACACTGTATGTAGACAAATGTTCATGTAACCTAGAACACATCACACTGTATGTAGACACATGTTCACGTAACCTAGAACACATCACACTGTATGTAGACACATGTTCACGTAACCTAGAACACATCACACTGTATGTAGAAACATGTTCACGTAACCTAGAACACATCACACTGTACGTATAAACATGTTCATGTAACCTAGAACACATCACACTGTATGTAGAAACATGTTCACGTAACCGAGAACACATCAAACTGTACGTAGAAACATGTTCACGTAACCTAGAACACATCACACTGTACGTAGAATCATGTTCACGTAAATTAGAATCATGTTCACATAACCTAGAACACATCACACTGTACGTAGAAACATGTTCACGTAACCTAGAACACATCACACTGTACGTAGAAACATGTTCACGTAACCTAGAACACATCACACTGTACATAGAAACATGTTCACGTAACCTAGAACACATCACACTGTACGTAGACACATGTTCACATAACCTAGAGCACATCACACTGTATGTAGACACATGTTCACGTAACCTAGAACACATCACACTGTATTTAGACATGTTCACGTAAACTAGAACACATCACACTGTATGTAGACACATGTTCACGTAACCTAGAACACATCACACTGTATGTAGAAACATGTTCACGTAACCGTTCCTCGTAAAAAGCCCTTTGTGACCGACTGCTGACGTAAAAAGAGCTTTATAAAATACATTTCATCCCGTTGTTCGCTAATAACTAGCTAACGAGCTAGCAAATCCACAGCTTCAGACACACATACTGTATACTGCATGGTTACCAAACGTGCACTGCATGGTTACCTACTGAATACTGCATGTTTACATACTGTACACTACGTGGTTACCTACTGTATGTTACCTAACGTATACTGCATGGTATACCACCCATAGTCCTCTACCTGACAGACACTACCACCCATAGTCCTCTACCTCAGACACTACCACCCATAGTACTCTACCTCAGACACTACCACCCATAGTCCTCTACCTGACAGACACTACCACCCATAGTCCTCTACCTCAGACACTACCACCCATAGTCCTCTACCTCAGACACTACCACCCATAGTACTCTACCTGACAGACACTACCACCCATAGTCCTCTACCTGACAGACACTACCACCCATAGTCCTCTACCTGACAGACACTACCACCCATAGTCCTCTACCTGACAGACACTACCACCCATAGTCCTCTACCTGACAGACACTACCACCCATAGTCCTCTACCTCAGACACTACCACCCATAGTCCTCTACCTCAGACACTACCACCCATAGTCCTCTACCTGACAGACACTACCACCCATAGTCCTCTACCTCAGACACTACCACCCATAGTCCTCTACCTGACAGACACTACCACCCATAGTCCTCTACCTGGCAGACACTACCACCCATAGTCCTCTACCCGACAGACACTACCACCCATAGTCCTCTACCTCAGACACT
>NW_027011574.1:291005-296005 GCF_036934945.1 Oncorhynchus masou masou | reverse complement strand
GACCTTCAGTCTCATGACCTTCATTACTTTAGCATGTGGCTAGCCGCTAGTCCATGCTGAACAGCAGACCTTCAGTCTCATGACCTTCATTACTTTAGCATGTGGCTAGCCGCTAGTCCATGCTGAACAGCAGACCTTCCTCTATCATGACCTTCATTACTTTAGCATGTGGCTAGCTGCTAGTCCATGCTGAACAGCAGACCTTCCTCTATCATGACCTTCATTACTTTAGCATGTGGCTAGCTGCTAGTCCATGCTGAATAGCAGACCTTCCTCTATCATGACCTTCATTACTTTAGCATGTGGCTAGCTGCTAGTCCATGCTGAACAGCAGACCTTCAGTCTCATGACCTTCATTACTTTAGCATGTGGCTAGCTGCTAGTCCATGCTGAACAGCAGACCTTCAGTCTCATGACCTTCATTACTTTAGCATGTGGCTAGCTGCTAGTCCATGCTGAACAGTCAGTCTCATGACTGCATGTGGCTAGCTGCTAGTCCATGCTGAACCTTCAGTCTCATGACCTTCATTACTTTAGCATGTGGCTAGCTGCTAGTCCATGCTGAACAGCAGACCTTCAGTCTCATGACCTTCATTACTTTAGCATGTGGCTAGCTGCTCAGTCCATGCTGAATAGCAGACCTTCAGTCTCATGACCTTCATTACTTTAGCATGTGGCTAGCTGCTAGTCCATGCTGAACAGCAGACCTTCCTCTGTCATGACCTTCATTACTTTAGCATGTTGCTAGCTGCTAGTCCATGCTGAACAGCAGACCTTCAGTCTCATGACCTTCATTACTTTAGCATGTGGCTAGCTGCTAGTCCATGCTGAACAGCAGACCTTCAGTCTCATGACCTTCATTACTTTAGCATGTGGCTAGCCGCTAGTCCATGCTGAATAGCAGACCTTCAGTCTCATGACCTTCATTACTTTAGCATGTGGCTAGCCGCTAGTCCATGCTGAACAGCAGACCTTCAGTCTCATGATCTTCATTACTTTAGCATGTGGCTAGCTGCTAGTCCATGCTGAACAGCAGACCTTCAGTCTCATGACCTTCATTACTTTAGCATGTGGCTAGCTGCTAGTCCATGCTGAACAGCAGACCTTCAGTCTCATGACCTTCATTACTTTAGCATGTGGCTAGCTGCTAGTCCATGCTGAACAGCAGACCTTCAGTCTCATGACCTTCATTACTTTAGCATGTGGCTAGCTGCTAGTCCATGCTGAACAGCAGACCTTCAGTCTCATGACCTTCATTACTTTAGCATGTGGCTAGCCGCTAGTCCATGCTGAATAGCAGACCTTCAGTCTCATGACCTTCATTACTTTAGCATGTGGCTAGCTGCTAGTCCATGTGAACATTCAGTCTCATGACCTTCATTACTTTAGCATGTGGCTAGCTGCTAGTCCATGCTGAACAGCAGACCTGTCTGTCATGACCTTCATTACTTTAGCATGTGGCTAGCTGCTAGTCCATGCTGAACAGCAGACCTTCAGTCTCATGACCTTCATTACTTTAGCATGTGGCTAGCTGCTAGTCCATGCTGAACAGCAGACCTTCAGTCTCATGACCTTCATTACTTTAGCATGTGGCTAGCTGCTAGTCCATGCTGAATAGCAGACCTTCAGTCTCATGACCTTCATTACTTTAGCATGTGGCTAGCTGCTAGTCCATGCTGAACAGCAGACCATCCTCTGTCATGACCTTCATTACTTTAGCATGTGGCTAGCTGCTAGTCCATGCTGAACAGCAGACCTTCAGTCTCATGACCTTCATTACTTTAGCATGTGGCTAGCTGCTAGTCCATGCTGAACAGCAGACCTTCAGTCTCATGACCTTCATTACTTTAGCATGTGGCTAGCCGCTAGTCCATGCTGAACAGCAGACCTTCCTCTATCATGACCTTATATCCATTACAGTATATGTTAACGCTGAGTAAGGTTACTAGCGACCAATCCATCTGATATAACCTGTGTTATACTCTCTTATTGGTCGGAGCATTCTGTGGTTCAGGTTATTTCACACACCAGGCAGGTAGCAGGCTGTGTTGTCTCTCTGTGTGGTGCAGCGTCATTCACACACCAGGCTGTTAGCAGGCTGTGTTGTCTCTCTGTGTGGTGCAGCGTCATTCACACACCAGGCTGTTAGCAGGCTGTGTTGTCTCTCTGTGTGGTGCAGCGTCATTCACACACCAGGCTGTTAGCAGGCTGTGTTGTCTCTCTGTGTGGTGCAGCGTCATTCACACACCAGGCAGGTAGCAGGCTGTGTTGTCTCTCTGTGTGGTGCAGCGTCATTCACACACCAGGCGGTAGCAGGCTGTGTTGTCTCTCTGTGTGGTGTAGCATCATTCACACACCAGGCAGGTAGCAGGCTGTGTTGTCTCTCTGTGTGGTGCGGCGTCATTCACACACCAGGCAGGTAGCAGGCTGTGTTGTCTCTCTGTGTGGTGCAGCGTCATTAACACACCAGGCAGGTAGCAGGCTGTGTTGTCTCTCTGTGTGGTGCAGCGTCATTCACACACCAGGCAGGTAGCAGGCTGTGTTGTCTCTCTGTGTGGTGCAGCGTCATTCACACACCAGGCAGGTAGCAGGCTGTGTTGTCTCTCTGTGTGGTGCAGCGTCATTCACACACCAGGCAGGTAGCAGGCGGTGTTGTCTCTCTGTGTGGTGCAGCGTCATTCACACACCAGGCAGGTAGCAGGCTGTGTTGTCTCTCTGTGTGGTGTAGCATCATTCACACACCAGGCAGGTAGCAGGCTGTGTTGTCTCTCTGCTCATGTGGTGCAGCGTCATTCACACACCAGGCAGGTAGCAGGCTGTGTTGGCTCTCTGTGTGGTGCGGCGTCATTCACACACCAGGCAGGTAGCAGGCGGTGTTGTCTCTCTGTGTGGTGCAGCGTCATTCACACACCAGGCAGGTAGCAGGCTGTGTTGTCTCTCTGTGTGGTGCAGCGTCATTAACACACCAGGCAGGTAGCAGGCTGTGTTGTCTCTCTGTGTGGTGCAGCGTCATTCACACACCAGGCAGGTAGCAGGCTGTGTTGTCTCTCTGTGTGGTGCAGCGTCATTCACACACCAGGCAGGTAGCAGGCTGTGTTGTCTCTCTGTGTGGTGCAGCGTCATTCACACACCAGGCAGGTAGCAGGCTGTGTTGTCTCTCTGTGTGGTGCAGCGTCATTCACACACCAGGCAGGTAGCAGGCTGTGTTGTCTCTCTGTGTGGTGCAGCGTCATTCACACACCAGGCAGGTAGCAGGCTGTGTTGTCTCTCTGTGTGGTGCAGCGTCATTCACACACCAGGCTGTTAGCAGGCTGTGTTGTCTCTCTGTGTGGTGTAGCGTCATTCACACACCAGGCAGGTAGCAGGCGGTGTTGTCTCTCTGTGTGGTGCAGCGTCATTCACACACCAGGCAGGTAGCAGGCTGTGTTGTCTCTCTGTGTGGTGCAGCGTCATTCACACACCAGGCAGGTAGCAGGCTGTGTTGTCTCTCTGTGTGGTGCAGCGTCATTCACACACCAGGCAGGTAGCAGGCTGTGTTGTCTCTCTGTGTGGTGCAGCGTCATTCACACACCAGGCAGGTAGCAGGCTGTGTTGTCTCTCTGTGTGGTGCAGCGTCATTCACACACCAGGCAGGTAGCAGGCTGTGTTGTCTCTCTGTGTGGTGCAGCGTCATTCACACACCAGGCAGGTAGCAGGCTGTGTTGTCTCTCTGTGTGGTGCGGCGTCATTCACACACCAGGCAGGTAGCAGGCGGTGTTCTCTCAGCTCACCAGTGTTAATGTCCACAGTTATTCCTTTGATTAGTATTTGAGCTGGGGGTGGCCCGACGCTGCTGTGTGTCAACAGTGTGTGTCGCCTGTGTGTGTGTGGCACGACGCCGGAGGAGGCAGAGGGACAGTGCTCCCTCCCGCAGAGCCTGCTGCCATCAATCCTCCTCCCTCCCTCCCCTACATCCTCCCCTCTCTCCTTTCCCTTAAATGTTTCATCTCTGTCTCTGTCTCTGTCTCTGTCTCTGTCCTGTCTCTGTCTCTGTCTCTGTCTCTGTCTCTGTCTCTGTCTCCTCTCTCTCTGTCTCTGTCTCTGTCTCTCTCTCTCTCTCTGTCTCTGTCTCTCTCTCTCTCTCTCTCTCTCTCTCTCTCTCTCTCTCTCTCGCTCTCTCTCTCTCTCTCTCTCTCTCTCTCTCTCTCTCTCTCTCTCTGTTTTCCCCCTGATAGAACAGAGCACTTTATTTTTTTCTGATGACAAGCAACACTCCTCTCCCTCCCTCTCTCCTCACCCCAACCCCTACAGACAAACTATTTTCAAGACTAGCAGAATGAGAAATTCCACTAGCACCTGGAGCTCCCTCCCCGAGTGACTACACACACACACACACACACACACACACACACACACACACACACACACACACACACACACACACACACACACACACACACACACACACACACATGATAAGACACACACTCTACACAGACACACACACATAGATGTTGTATTGTAAATATGCGGTGTTGTGGGTGGCCTGAGGGAACACACTGAATGTGTCAGGTCAGGTGTTATGAAATGACGAGTAGTATTTTAAACTGTATCTAACTGTCTTATGTTGCTGTACTCCAGGAAGAGAAGCTCACCATGCCAAAATACACTCATTAATTGGTGTCTTAACCAATCAAAATACATGCCAAAATACACTCATTAATTGGTGTCTTAACCAATCAAAATACACTCATTAATTGGTGTCTTAACCAATCAAAATACACTTATTAATTGGTGTATTAACCAATCAAAATAGATGCATTAATTGGGGTCTTAACCAATCAAAATAGATGCATTATTTGGGGTCTTAACCAATCAAAAGAGACGCATTAATTGGTGTCTTAACCAATCAAAATAGACACATTAATTGGTGTCTTAACCAATCAAAATACATGCATTCATTTGTGTCTTAACTAATCAAAATAGGTCTTAACCAATCAAAGTAGACACATTAATTGGGG
>NW_027011574.1:273505-286005 GCF_036934945.1 Oncorhynchus masou masou | reverse complement strand
TATTCCTGGTCGTATTCCTGGTCGTTGTGCTGGTCGTATTCCTGGTCGGATTCCTGGTCGTAGTGCTGGTCGTATTCCTGGTCGTAGTGCTGGTCTTATTCCTGGTCGTTGTCCTGGTCGTATTCCTGGTCGTTGTGCTGGTCGTGCTGTTCGTGCTGGTAAGTTTACGTCTCTCTGAAATCCAACAGTTCCTGCCGGCTGTATGTATTAACACTTCATGTTTTCTGGGCTAACAGTGTAAGAAATAATACATTATAAAAAACTAAATACTGCAGTTTACTAAGGACGAGAAGAGAAGATGCCATCTCTATCGACGCCATCTTGTAACAATACTAAATAATGAACACAGTCCTACAGTCATCAATACTAAATAATGAACACAGTCCTACAGTCATCAATACTAAATAATGAATACAGTCCTACAGTCATCAATACTAAATAATGAACACAGTCCTACAGTCATCAATACTAAATAATGAACACAGTCCTACAGTCATCAATACTAAATAATGAACACAGTCATCAATACTAAATAATCAATACAGTCCTACAGTCATCAATACTAAATAATCAATACAGTCCTACAGTCATCAATACTAAATAATGAACACAGTCCTACAGTCATCAATACTAAATAATGAACACAGTCCTACAGTCATCAATACTAAATAATAAACACAGTCCTACAGTCATCAATACTAAATAATGAACACAGTCCTACAGTCATCAATACTAAATAATGAACACAGTCCTACAGTCATCAATACTAAATAATGAATACAGTCCTACAGTCATCAATACTAAATAATGAATACAGTCATACAGTCATCAATACTAAATAATGAACACAGTCCTACAGTCATCAATACTAAATAATGAACACAGTCCTACAGTCATCAATACTAAATAATGAACACAGTCCTACAGTCATCAATACTAAATAATGAACACAGTCATCAATACTAAATAATGAACACAGTCATCAATACTAAATAATGAACACAGTCCGACAGTCATCAATACTAAATAATGAACATAGTCCTACAGTCATCAATACTAAATAATGAACACAGTCCTACAGTCATCAATACTAAATAATGAACACAGTCCTACAGTCATCAATACTAAATAATGAACACAGTCCTACAGTCATCAATACTAAATAATGAACACAGTCCTACAGTCATCAATACTAAATAATGAACACAGTCCTACAGTCATCAATACTAAATAATGAACACAGTCCTACAGTCATCAATACTAAATAATGAACACAGTCATCAATACTAAATAATGAACACAGTCCTACAGTCATCAATACTAAATAATGAACACAGTCCTACAGTCATCAATACTAAATAATGAACACAGTCATCAATACTAAATAATGAACACAGTCCTACAGTCATCAATACTAAATAATGAACACAGTCCGACAGTCATCAATACTAAATAATGAACACAGTCCTACAGTCATCAATATCAAATAATGAACACAGTCATCAATACTAAATAATGAACACAGTCCTACAGTCATCAATACTAAATAATGAACACAGTCCTACAGTCATCAATACTAAATAATGAACACAGTCATCAATACTAAATAATGAACACAGTCCGACAGTCATCAATACTAAATAATCAATACAGTCCTACAGTCATCAATATCAAATAATGAACACAGTCCTACAGTCATCAATACTAAATAATGAACACAGTCCTACAGTCATCAATACTAAATAATAAACACAGTCCTACAGTCATCAATACTAAATAATGAATACAGTCCTACAGTCATCAATACTAAATAATGAACACAGTCATCAATACTAAATAATGAACACAGTCCTACAGTCATCAATACTAAATAATGAACACAGTCATCAATACTAAATAATGAACACAGTCATCAATACTAAATAATGAACACAGTCCTACAGTCATCAATACTAAATAATGAACACAGACCTACAGTCATCAATACTAAATAATGAACACAGTCATCAATACTAAATAATCAATACAGTCCTACAGTCATCAATACTAAATAATGAACACAGTCCTACAGTCATCAATACTAAATAATCAATACAGTCCTACAGTCATCAATATCAAATAATGAACACAGTCCTACAGTCATCAATACTAAATAATGAACACAGTCCTACAGTCATCAATACTAAATAATGAACACAGTCATCAATACTAAATAATGAACACAGTCCTACAGTCATCAATACTAAATAATGAACACAGTCATCAATACTAAATAATGAACACAGTCCGACAGTCATCAATACTAAATAATAAATAGATCTGGTCCTACTGTAAAAGATCAATCAGCCAACTACATTGTGTCTGTGAGGATGTTCTGTTCACCTCTGATATCAACTCGTACTGTCTCAACAGGAGTGTGTCTGTGAGGATGTTCTGTTCACCTCTGATATCAACTCGTACTGTCTCAACAGTAGTGTGTCTGTGAGGATGTTCTGTTCACCTCTGATATCAACTCGTACTGTCTCAACAGGAGTGTGTCTGTGAGGATGCTCTGTTCACCTCTGATATCAACTCGTACTGTCTCAACAGTAGTGTGTCTGTGAGGATGCTCTGTTCACCTCTGATATCAACTCGTACTGTCTCAACAGTAGTGTGTCTGTGAGGATCTTCTGTTCACCTCTGATATCAACTCGTACTGTCTCAACAGGAGTGTGTCTGTGAGGATGTTCTGTTCACCTCTGATATCAACTCGTACTGTCTCAACAGGAGTGTGTCTGTGAGGATGTTCTGTTCACCTCTGATATCAACTCGTACTGTCTCAACAGGAGTGTGTCTGTGAGGATGTTCTGTTCACCTCTGATATCAACTCGTACTGTCTCAACAGGAGTGTGTCTGTGAGGATGTTCTGTTCACCTCTGATATCAACTCGTACTGTCTCAACAGGAGTGTGTCTGTGAGGATGTTCTGTTCACCTCTGATATCAACTCGTACTGTCTCAACAGGAGTGTGTCTGTGAGGATGCTCTGTTCACCTCTGATATCAACTCGTACTGTCTCAACAGGAGTGTGAGTGTGAGGATGCTCTGTTCACCTCTGATATCAACTCGTACTGTCTCAACAGGAGTGTGTCTGTGAGGATGTTCTGTTCACCTCTGATATCAACTCGTACTGTCTCAACAGGAGTGTGTCTGTGAGGATGTTCTGTTCACCTCTGATATCAACTCGTACTGTCTCAACAGGAGTGTGTCTGTGAGGATGATCTGTTCACCTCTGATATCAACTCGTACTGTCTCAACAGGAGTGTGTCTGTGAGGATGCTCTGTTCACCTCTGATATCAACTCGTACTGTCTCAACAGGAGTGTGTCTGTGAGGATGTTCTGTTCACCTCTGATATCAACTCGTACTGTCTCAACAGTAGTGTGTCTGTGAGGATGTTCTGTTCACCTCTGATATCAACTCGTACTGTCTCAACAGGAGTGTGTCTGTGAGGATGTTCTGTTCACCTCTGATATCAACTCGTACTGTCTCAACAGGAGTGTGTCTGTGAGGATGTTCTGTTCACCTCTGATATCAACTCGTACTGTCTCAACAGGAGTGTGTCTGTGAGGATGATCTGTTCACCTCTGATATCAACTCGTACTGTCTCAACAGTAGTGTGTCTGTGAGGATGCTCTGTTCACCTCTGATATCAACTCGTACTGTCTCAACAGGATATGCTCTGTTCACCTCTGATATCAACTCGTACTGTCTCAACAGGAGTGTGTCTGTGAGGATGCTCTGTTCACCTCTGATATCAACTCGTACTGTCTCAACAGGAGTGTGTCTGTGAGGATGTTCTGTTCACCTCTGATATCAACTCGTACTGTCTCAACAGGAGTGTGTCTGTGAGGATGCTCTGTTCACCTCTGATATCAACTCGTACTGTCTCAACAGTAGTGTGTCTGTGAGGATGTTCTGTTCACCTCTGATATCAACTCGTACTGTCTCAACAGGAGTGTGTCTGTGAGGATGTTCTGTTCACCTCTGATATCAACTCGTACTGTCTCAACAGGAGTGTGTCTGTGAGGATGTTCTGTTCACCTCTGATATCAACTCGTACTGTCTCAACAGTAGTGTGTCTGTGAGGATGTTCTGTTCACCTCTGATATCAACTCGTACTGTCTCAACAGGAGTGTGTCTGTGAGGATGTTCTGTTCACCTCTGATATCAACTCGTACTGTCTCAACAGGAGTGTGTCTGTGAGGATGTTCTGTTCACCTCTGATATCAACTCGTACTGTCTCAACAGGAGTGTGTCTGTGAGGATGATCTGTTCACCTCTGATATCAACTCGTACTGTCTCAACAGGAGTGTGTCTGTGAGGATGTTCTGTTCACCTCTGATATCAACTCGTACTGTCTCAACAGGAGTGTGTCTGTGAGGATGCTCTGTTCACCTCTGATATCAACTCGTACTGTCTCAACAGTAGTGTGTCTGTGAGGATGTTCTGTTCACCTCTGATATCAACTCGTACTGTCTCAACAGGAGTGTGTCTGTGAGGATGTTCTGTTCACCTCTGATATCAACTCGTACTGTCTCAACAGGAGTGTGTCTGTGAGGATGCTCTGTTCACCTCTGATATCAACTCGTACTGTCTCAACAGGAGTGTGTCTGTGAGGATGCTCTGTTCACCTCTGATATCAACTCGTACTGTCTCAACAGGAGTGTGTCTGTGAGGATGATCTGTTCACCTCTGATATCAACTCGTACTGTCTCAACAGGAGTGTGTATCTTGTTCCTGCTCAGATACCATCTCATCAGTCATCTTCAAAGCTAATTGCTAATGAAGCCACAGTGTAATGATACAGCCAACAATGCCTTAAAGGACCAGGTTGAACCCAAACTGTCTGTTGTTGTCCCGAGAGGAATGAAACACCATGGTAATTAATCTACCATGTTATTATATTAAACATACACTGTCCCTCCCTCCTTCCCTCCCCCTCACTCCCTCCCTCCCTCCATCCCCATCACTCCTTCCCTCTTCCACTCCTCCCTCCACGCTCCCGCCCTCCCACTTCCCTCCCCCTCACTCCCTCCCCTCTTCCCTCCCCCTCACTCCTTCCCTCCTCCACTCCTCCCTCCACGCTCCCTCCCCCCTCATCCCTCCCCCTCACTCCTTCCCTCCTCCACTCCTTCCTCCACGCTCCCTCCCTCCCCTCTTCCCTCCCCCTCTCCCCTCCCTCCTTCCTTCCTTCCTCCCTCCACCCCTCCCTCCCCCCGCTCCCTCCCTCCCCCCTCACTCCTTCCCTCCTCCACTCCTCCCTCCACGCTCCCTCCCTCTTTTCCTCTCCCTCTTCCCTCCCCCTCACTCCCTCCCCTCTTCCCTCCCCCTCACTCCTTCCCTCCTCCACTCCTCCCTCCAAGCACCTCCCCCCTCTTCCCTCCCCCTCCTCCTTCCCTCCTCCACTCCTCCCTCCACACTCCCTCCCCCTCATCCCTCCCCCTCTCCTTCCCTCCTCCTGTCCCTCCACGCTCCCTCCTCCCCCTCACTCCTTCTCTGTCCCTCCACGCTCCCTCCCTCCCCCTCACTCCTTCCCTCCTCCACTCCTTCCTCCACGCTCCCTCCCTCCCCTGTTCCCACCCCCTCACTCCCTCCCTCCTCCACCACACCCCTTCCTCCACGCTCCCTCCCTCCCCTCTTCCCTCCCTCACTCCCTCCCTCTTCCTCTTCCTCTTCCTCTTCCTCCCTCCCTCCCTCCCTCCTCTCATCTCATCTCATCTCCTCTCCTCTCTTTTCCTCTCCTCTCCTCTCCTCTCCTCTCCCTCTCCTCTCCTCTCCTCTCCTCTCCCACTTCCTCTCCTCTCCCTCTCCTCTTCCTCTCCTCCCTCCACAGTGATGAAGCTGTGAATCAGATGACTCAGTAATATAGTGTGTATTCCTGATGGTAGTAGAGATATAAAGCACATCACTTTATCTTGTCCTCAGCACTGTATACAGTAAACACATGTGTCTGTGTGTGTCTACCTGTCTGTGTGTCTACCTGTCTGTGTGTGTGCCTGTGTGCCTGTGTGTGTGTGTGTGTGTGTGTGTGTGTGTGTGTGTGTGTGTGTGTGTGTGTGGTGTCTGTGTGTGTGTGTGTGTGTATCAATATATGTGTGTCAATGTGTAATGTATAAACAAGGAACCAGCTAAATGAAAACCTGTCCTGTTGTGTTGATGTCCTTGGAGATGAATAGAAAACAGCAGTGGAACAAGTTACATGTTGATACTGGCAACATGGAATATCTGTGTGTGTGTGTGTGTGTGTGTGTGTGTGTGTGTGTGTGTGTGTGTGTGTGTGTGTGTGTGTGTGTGTGTGTGTGTGTGTGTGTGTGTGTGTGTGTGTACCTGCGTGTGTGTGCGTGTGTGTGTGTCTACCTGCCTGTGTGTATCTACCTGCCTGTGTGTGTACCTGCCTGTGTGTGTATGTATCTACCTACCTGTGCGTGTGTGTGTGTGTGTTCCTAACTGCCTGTATGAGTGTGTGCGTGTGTGTGTGTCTACCTGACTGTGTGTGTACCTGCCTGTGTGTGTATTTATGCACCTACCTACCTGCGTGTGTGTGTGTGTGTGTGTGTGTGTGTGTGTGCAAAATGAATCGACCTTCAAGACTTGAGGATCATAACAATGCGATATTCTAGTGGTGTTTGTAGCCTAAAAACCAAACACATAAATATTTAACCGTTAATATTGTCCATGAATGAGCCTGAATGAGGAAGATCCGGGTGAAATAATACACATTAAAACTACAGCAGCATTAGAGTTCAGGTACTGTGCATTCAGGAAGTATTCACACCCCAGGACTTTTCCCCCATTTTGTTAGGTTACAGCCTTATTCTAAAATGGATTAAATAAATAAAACATCCTCATCAATCTACACACACAACACCCCCTAATGACATCACAATACCCCATAATGACATCACAACACCCCCTAATGACATCACAATACCCCATAATGACATCACAACACCCCCAATGACATCACAATCACAACCCCCCCAATGACATCACAATACCCCATAATGACATCACAATACCCCATAATAACATAACAATACCCCATAATGTCATCACAACACCCCATAATGACAAAGTGAAAACAGTTTTTTTTGGGCAAATGTATTAAATTTCAAATAATAGAAATAGAGCAGCACCACCAATCAGGCCTTTATGTGTGTGTGTGTGTGTGTGTGTGTGTGTGTGTGTGTGTGTGTGTGTGTGTGTGTGTGTGTGTGTGTGTGTGTGTGTGTGTGTGTGTGTGTGTGTGTGTCCCTATACAGGCCTCTGCTCCAGAGAGAAGGGAGAGCCACTAAGAAGGAAGAATCAATCAGACAATAGTACCAAAACGTTACGTGTTAAAGAGAAAATCCCTTTAACAGGTTTTATAATGAGGATGAGAAGGAGGAGAAATCCTAAAGACTGTAATGTTCTCTACCGTACGAGATGTCAGGCTTTTCTGCAGGATATCAAGTAGCTTAGCCGCACATGGCTTCACTGTTGTTCCCTGTATCCTCTTAAGAACGAGGAGAACAAGACACACACATGAACGCACTTATGGACACACACAGACACACATACACACACACACACACACACACACACACACACTAGACGTGTTTTAGATGGGGCCAAGGCCAATCAGTCAGCGAGGCCACTGTGTGTGTGTGTGTGTGTGTGTGTGTGTGTGTGTGTGTGTGTGTGTGTGTGTGTGTGTGTGTGTGTGTGTGTGTGTGTGTGTGTGTGCTTCACCTCGTACCCAGCAGCTAAACCAGGGACGGACCAACAAAGTGACGTGGATTTCTAGGACACAATCCTCTGGTGGTCGGTCACTAAATAAGGATCTGCAAACTTCTCCAACCGGCTGACAAAAGTGAGAAGTCACACACACATATGACCAGCTAGATGAGGGACCACGTTGACCAGCTAGATGAGGGACCACGTTGACCAGCTAGATGAGGGAACCAAGTTGACCAGCTAGATGAGGGACCACGTTGACCAGCTAGATGAGGGACCACGTTGACCAGCTAGATGAGGGACCACATTGACAGCTAGATGAGGGACCACGTTGACCAGCTAGATGAGGGACCACGTTGACCAGCTAGATGAGGGACCACGTTGACCAGCTAGATGAGGGAACCAAGTTGACCAGCTAGATGAGGGACCACGTTGACCAGCTAGATGAGGGACCACGTTGACCAGCTAGATGAGGGACCACATTGACAGCTAGATGAGGGACCACGTTGACCAGCTAGATGAGGGACCACGTTGACCAGCTAGATGAGGGACCACGTTGACCAGCTAGATGAGGGACCACGTTGACCAGCTAGATGAGGGACCAGGTTGACCAGCTAGATGAGGGACCAGGTTGACCAGCTAGATGAGGGACCACGTTGACCAGATAGATGAGGGATCATGTTGACCAGCTAGATGAGGGACCACGTTGACCAGCTAGATGAGGGACCACGTTGACCAGCTAGGTGAGGGACCATGTTGACCAGCTAGATGAGGGACCACGTTGACCAGATAGATGAGGGACCATGTTGACCCGCTAGATGAGGGACCATGTTGAACAGCTAGATGAGGGACCACATTGACCAGCTAGATGAGGGACCACGTTGACCAGCTAGATGAGGGACCACGTTGACCAGCTAGATGAGGGACCACGTTGACCAGCTAGATGAGGGACCACATTGACCAGCTAGATGAGGGACCATGTTGACCAGCTAGATGAGGGACCAGGTTGACCAGCTAGATGTGGGACCATGTTGACCAGCTAGGTGAGGGACCACGTTGACCAGCTAGATGAGGGATCACATTGACCAGCTAGATGTGGGACCACATTGACCAGCTAGGTGAGGGACCACGTTGACAAGCTAGATGAGGGACCATGCTGACCAGCTAGATGAGGGACCACGTTGACCAGCTAGATGAGGGACCAGGTTGACCAGCTAGATGTGGGACCACGTTGACCAGCTAGGTGAGGGACCATGTTGACCAGCTAGGTGAGGGACCACGTTGACCAGCTAGATGAGGGATCACATTGACCAGCTAGATGTGGGACCACAATGACCAGCTAGGTGAGGGACCATGTTGACCAGCTAGGTGAGGGACCACGTTGACCAGCTAGATGAGGGACCACGTTGACCAGCTAGGTGAGGGACCACGTTGACCAGCTAGATGAGGGACCATGCTGACCAGCTAGATGAGGGACCATGTTGACCAGCTAGATAAGGGACCACGTTGACCAGCTAGATGAGGGACCAGGTTGACCAGCTAGATGAGGGACCACGTTGACCAGCTAGATGAGGGACCATGCTGACCAGCTAGATGAGGGACCACGTTGACCAGCTAGATGAGGGACCACGTTGACCAGCTAGATGAGGGACCACGTTGACCAGCTAGATGAGGGACCATGCTGACCAGCTAGATGAGGGACCACCAACCAGCTAGATGAGGGACCACGTTGACCAGCTAGATGAGGGACCACGTTGACCAGCTAGATGAGGGACCACGTTGACCAGCTAGATGAGGGACCACGTTGACCAGCTAGATGAGGGACCATGTTGACCAGCTAGATGAGGGATCACATTGACCAGCTTGATGTGTGACCACATTGACCAGCTAGGTGAGGGACCATGTTGACCAGCTAGGTGAGGGACCACGTTGACCAGCTAGATGAGGGACCATGCTGACCAGCTAGATGAGGGACAAACAACAGATATCTAACACCAATCCTCTCCAGCCAACTGGTCTCCCCAACAACAGATATCTGACACCAACCCTGTCCAGCCAACTGGTCTCCCCAACAACAGACATCTGACACCAATCCTGTCCAGCCAACTGGTCTCCCCAACAACAGATAACATCTGGTGTCACCTAGCTGTTGAGATGAATCTAATCTTCTCAGATTACTGACAAATAATGAAATCACAGAGAGCAGTTGAAGAATTCCTTCAAGATCTCATCCTGTGTTTATTTTTCATTGCTGTGGGTTCTGGTCATTAACATGTGTCCTCGTACTCAGGATGCGTCAGTCAGTCATGTCATCTGGCATCTTCAACACATTAAAAACAATAGGGTTTTAAATAACTATAGGGTTTTAAATAACTATAGGGTTTTAAATAACTATAGGGTTTTAAATAACTATAGGGTTTTAAATAACTATAGGGTTTTAAATAACTATAGGGTTTTAAATAACTATAGGGTTTTAAATAACTATAGGGTTTTAAATAACTATAGGGTTTTAAATAACTATAGGGTTTTAAATAACTATAGGGTTTTAAATAACTATAGGGTTTTAAATAACTATAGGGTTTTATATAACTACAGGGTTTTAAATAACTATAGGGTTTTATATAACTATAGGGTTTTAAATAACTACAGGTTTTTAAATAACTACAGGGTTTTAAATAACTACAGGGTTTTAAATAACTACAGGGTTTTTACAGGGTTTTAAATAACTATAGGGTTTTAAATAACTATAGGGTTTTAAATAACTATAGGGTTTTAAATAACTATAGGGTTTTAAATAACTATAGGGTTTTAAATAACTATAGGGTTTTAAATAACTATAGCGTTTTAAATAACTATAGGGTTTTAAATAACTATAGCGTTTTAAATAACTATAGGGTTTTAAATAACTATAGTGTTTTAAATAACTATAGGGTTTTAAATAACTATAGTGTTTTAAATAACTATAGGGTTTTAAATAACTATAGGGTTTTAAATAACTATAGGGTTTTAAATAACTATAGGGTTTTAAATAACTATAGTGTTTTAAATAACTATAGGGTTTTAAATAACTATAGGGTTTTAAATAACTATAGGGTTTTAAATAACTATAGGGTTTTAAATAACTATAGGGTTTTAAATAACTACAGGGTTTTAAATAACTATAGGGTTTTAAATGACTATAGGGTTTTAAATAACTACAGGGTTTTAAATAACTACAGGGTTTTAAATAACTACAGGGTTTTAAATAACTACAGGGTTTTAAATAACTACAGGGTTTTAAATAACTATAGGGTTTTAAATAACTATAGGGTTTTAAATAACTACAGGGTATTAAATAACTACAGGGTTTTAAATAACTACAGGGTTTTAAATAACTATAGGGTTTTAAATAACTATAGGGTTTTAAATAACTACAGGGTTTTAAATAACTAAAGCGCTTTAAACAACTATAGGGTTTTAAATAACTACAGGGTTTTAAAAGACACCAATGCCATTTTGAAGAGACAGGCAACACGGGCGTCAAGCGACAATGAATCATGTGTGTGTGTGTGTGTGTGTGTGTGTGTGTGTGTGTGTGCGTGTGTGTGTGCATATGTGTGTGTGAATCATCATTGTCTATAAAAATACATTTTCAAATCCGCTCATTTACGCAAACATGAAGAGAAGAGATGGTTTGTAAGAAAGTCTGTCAGTTAACCCACTGTTCCTAGGCCGTCATTGAAAATAAGAATTTGTTCTTAACTGACTTGCCTGGTTAAATAAAGGTCAAATGAAAATAAAAAAATTAAAAAGATAACAATCACGTGAAGAAATGTGTCTTGATTTGAACAATGCATGTTACGACATGCCTCAATGAAATGTATTTATTACATTACACAACAGACAGATGTGACACACACACACACACACACACACACACACACACACACACACACACACACACACACACAGACTTCCCCATATGCTACCTGCTAAGACCAATGATTTTGAAGGCTGTAATTAACACATTTTCACTGAAGCTGTTTTCTCAGCAGCTGTTTCGTCATTAACTCACAAACACAATGTCTGAGTCCCAAATGACACCCAATTCCCTATGTAGTGCACTACTTTTGACATAGGGGCTCTTGTTATTAAAAGTAGTGCGCTACATATTGTCAGGCCCTGGTCGAGGTATGTTGTGTTTGTCTACATGTATTTGGTCAGGCCAGGGTGTGACATGGGTTTTTGTGGTGTGTTTTGTCTTGGGGTTGTATGGGGTGTCCAGCATTAGTCTATGGCTGCCTGAGGCGGTTCTCATTCAGAGTCAGGTGATTATCGTTGTCTCTGATTGGGAACCATATTTAGGCAGCCATATTCTTTGAGTGTTTGGTGGGTGATTGTTCCTGTCTCTGTGTTTATATTCACCAGATAGGCTGTATAAGTTTTCACGTTCCGTTTGTTGTTTTTGTATTGTTCGTGGTTTTTCATCGCCAGTAAACATGTCTCAAAAATACCACGCTGCATTTCGGTCCGCTTCTCCTTCACCAGACGAGAAGCGTTACACATAGGGAATATAGAGTGTAATAATGCTGATGTTTTGTGGAGTAACCAAGACAACACATTATCTCAAACCACCCGTGGTATTATAGATAAACCACACATTCCACGGACAGGAAGGATATTGAATGAAAGACGCTGATCATTACATAAAGGAGAATGCTGTGTTATCTAGGTCATCGGAACATTGGAACATCGGGACAACGGAA
>NW_027011574.1:266005-268505 GCF_036934945.1 Oncorhynchus masou masou | reverse complement strand
AGAGGTTTGGAGGCTGAGGAGAGGAGAGAGGATTGGAGGCTGAGGAGAGGAGAGAGGATTGGAGGCTGAGGAGAGGAGACAGGATTGGAGGCTGAGGAGAGGAGAGAGGATTGGAGAGATGAGGAGAGGAGAGAGGATTGGAGGCTGAGGAGAGGAGAGAGGATTGTAGGCTGAGGAGATGAGAGAGGAGTGGATTGGTGAGAGGAGGCTAAGGAGAGGAGAGAGGAGTGGAGGGTGAGGAGAGGAGAGAGGAGTGGAGGGTGAGGAGAGGAGAGAGGAGTGGATTGGAGGCTGAGGGGAGGAGAGAGGAGTGAAGGCTGAGGAGAGGAGAGGGGACTGAGGAGAGGAGAATGGGAGAGGCAACTGGTTTACTGACTAGCAACAGACTGGTAACTGGTTTACTGACTAGCAACAGACTGGTAACTGGTTTACTGACTGGTAACTGGGTTACTGACTGGTAACTGGTTTACTGACTGGTAACTGGTTTACTGACTGGTAACTAGTTTACTGACTGGTAACTGGTTTACTGACTGGTAACTAGTTTACTGACTGGTAACTGGTTTACTGACTGGTAACTAGTTTACTGACTAGCAACAGACTGGTAACTGGTTTACTGACTGGTAACTGGTTTACTGACTGGTAACTGGTTTACTGACTAGCAACAGACTGGTAACTGGTTTACTGACTGGTAACTAGTTTACTGACTGGTAACTGGTTTACTGACTGGTAACTGGTTTACTGACTGGTAACTAGTTTACTGACTGGTAACTTGTTTACTGACTGGTAACTAGTTTACTGACTGGTAACTGGTTTACTGACTGGTAACTGGTTTACTGACTGGTAACTGGGTTAATGACTGGTAACTGGGTTAATGACTGGTAACTGACTGGTAACTGACTGGTAACTGACTGGTAACGGGTTTACTGACTGGTAACTAGTTTACTGACTGGTAACTAGTTTACTGACTGGTAACTGGTTTACTGACTGGTAACTGACTGGTAACTGGTTTACTGACTGGTAAATGACTGGTAACTGGTTTACTGACTGGTAACTGACTGGTAACTGACTGGTAAATGGTTTACTGACTGGTAACTGGTTAACTGACTGGTAACTGGTTTTACTGACTGGCAACTCTGACTTTGACACACTTGGACGTTTTCATACATTTCCTGCACTCTGAGGTCCTTTCCACATTGCCACATAGAGCTGCACGATATGAGCAACAAAATATATAGGTCTTGTTTTTAACCAAAGGTTGCAATTGCGATTTAGATCAGAACACTTGGGTGAACTGTTGGTATTGTGGAAAATGAAAGATTTTTCTCATTCTATAGAATATAATAGTGGGCACATTGAGTGCAGTGTTGTTTGCCATGACAACAGATGACTATGGGAGGAGTTATTGTGACAACGTGTTGGTCAGTGTTTCCTAGGGAACGATTCACCCAGCGTCGTCCGGGTTTGGCCGCGTAGGCCTGTAATTGTAAATAAGAATGTGTTCTGAAATGACTTGCCTAGTTAAATAAAGGTTCAATAAAAAATAAGATGATTTTGTCTATTCCTCTTTGATTTAGAAGATACTGTTGTACAATGAACATGCTGATTTAGGCCTCCGCCATCACTGGTATCAGGCTGTATTAGCTAGCTACGTTTTCTCTGACTGAAAACATGAATTAGCTAGCTATGTTTTCTCTGACTGAAAACATGAATTAGCTAGCTACGTTTTCTCTGACTGAAAACATGAATTAGCTGGCTAAGTTTTCTCTGACTGAAAACATGTATTAGCTAGCTACGTTTTCTCTGACAGAAAACATGAATTAGCTAGCTATGTTTTCTCTGACTGAAAACATGTATTAGCTAGCTATGTTTTCTCTGACTGAAATCATGTATTAGCTAGCTATGTTTTCTCTGACTGAAAACACGTATTAGCTAGCTATGTTTTCTCTGACTGAAAACATGTATTAGCTAGCTACGTTTGATCTGACTGAAAACACGTATTAGCTAGCTATGTTTTCTCTGACTGAAAACATGTATTAGCTAGCTATGTTTGATCTGACTGAAAACACGTATTAGCTACCTATGTTTTCTCTGACTGAAAACATGAATTAGCTAGCTATGTTTTCTCTGACTGAAAACATGAATTAGCTAGCTAAGTTTTCTCTGACTGAAAACATGAATTAGCTAGCTACGTTTTCTCTGACTGAAAACATGAATTAGCTAGCTAAGTTTTCTCTGACTGAAAACATGAATTAGCTAGCTAAGTTTTCTCTGACTGAAAACATGTATTAGCTAGCTACGTTTTCTCTGACTGAAAACATGAATTAGCTAGCTACGTTTGATCTGACTGAAAACACGTATTAGCTAGCTATGTTTTCTCTGACTGAAAACATGTATTAGCTAGCTACGTTTGATCTGACTGAAAACACGTATTAGCTAGCTATGTTTTCTCTGACTGAAAACATGTATTAGCTAGCTATGTTTTCTCTGACTGAAAACACGT
>NW_027011574.1:246005-256005 GCF_036934945.1 Oncorhynchus masou masou | reverse complement strand
AGGGGAGGGACCATGGAAGAGCCAGAATGAGAGGTGTGGCTGAGGGGAGGGACCATGGAAGAGCCAGAAGGAGAGGTGAGGCTGAGGGGAGGGACCATGGAAGAGCCAGAAGGAGAGGTGAGGCTGAGGGGAGGGACCATGGAAGAGCCAGAAGGAGAGGTGTGGCTGAGGGGAGGGACCATGGAAGAGCCAGAATGAGAGGTGTGGCTGAGGGGAGGGACCATGGAAGAGCCAGAAGGAGAGGTGAGGCTGAGGGGAGGGACCATGGAAGAGCCAGAAGGAGAGGTGAGGCTGAGGGGAGGGACCATGGAAGAGCCAGAAGGAGAGGTGAGGCTGAGGGGAGGGACCATGGAAGAGCCAGAATGAGAGGTGTGGCTGAGGGGAGGGACCATGGAAGAGCCAGAAGGAGAGGTGAGGCTGAGGGGAGGGACCATGGAAGAGCCAGAAGGAGAGGTGAGGCTGAGGGGAGGGACCATGGAAGAGCCAGAAGGAGACGTGTGGCTGAGGGGAGGGACCATGGAAGAGCCAGAAGGAGAGGTGTGGCTGAGGGGAGGGACCATGGAAGAGCCAGAAGGAGAGGTGTGGCTGAGGGGAGGGACCATGGAAGAGCCAGAAGGAGAGGTGTGGCTGAGGGGAGGGACCATGGAAGAGCCAGAAGGAGAGGTGTGGCTGAGGGGAGGGACCATGGAAGAGCCAGAAGGAGAGGTGTGGCTGAGGGGAGAGACCATGGAAGAGCCAGAAGGAGAGGTGTGGCTGAGGGGAGGGACCATGGAAGAGCCAGAAGGAGAGGTGTGGCTGAGGGGAGGGACCATGGAAGAGCCAGAAGGAGAGGTGTGGCTGAGGGGAGGGACCATGGAAGAGCCAGAAGGAGAGGTGTGGCTGAGGGGAGGGACCATGGAAGAGCCAGAAGGAGAGGTGTGGCTGAGGGGAGGGACCATGGAAGAGCCAGAAGGAGAGGTGTGGCTGAGGGGAGGGACCATGGAAGAGCCAGAAGGAGAGGTGTGGCTGAGGGGAGGGACCATGGAAGAGCCAGAATGAGAGGTGTGGCTGAGGGGAGGGACCATGGAAGAGCCAGAATGAGAGGTGTGGCTGAGGGGAGGGACCATGGAAGAGCCAGAAGGAGAGGTGTGGCTGAGGGGAGGGACCATGGAAGAGCCAGAAGGAGAGGTGAGGCTGAGGGGAGCGACCATGGAAGAGCCAGAAGGAGAGGTGTGGCTGAGGGGAGGGACCATGGAAGAGCCAGAAGGAGAGGTGTGGCTGAGGGGAGCGACCATGGAAGAGCCAGAAGGAGAGGTGAGGCTGAGGGGAGCGACCATGGAAGAGCCAGAAGGAGAGGTGTGGCTGAGGGGAGGGACCATGGAAGAGCCAGAAGGAGAGGTGTGGCTGAGGGGAGGGACCATGGAAGAGCCAGAAGGAGAGGTGTGGCTGAGGGGAGAGACCATGGAAGTGCCAGAAGGAGAGGTGTGGCTGAGGGGAGGGACCATGGAAGAGCCAGAAGGAGAGGTGAGGCAGCTGAGGGGAGGGACCATGGAAGAGCCAGAAGGAGAGGTGTGGCTGAGGGGAGGGACCATGGAAGAGCCAGAAGGAGAGGTGTGGCTGAGGGGAGGGACCATGGAAGAGCCAGAAGGAGAGGTGTGGCTGAGGGGAGGGACCATGGAAGAGCCAGAAGGAGACGTGTGGCTGAGGGGAGGGACCATGGAAGGGAAGAACCAATCGCCATGTTGTGACCACGCCAACTATCTTCAGAATAGAAGGGGTTGACGTCAGAGTCTCAGATTGTAAACTGAATGAGGACTCACAAGTATAAACATGTTCTCAAAGGGTTGATGGTGTCAGATTGAAAAGGGAAACAGAATCCAAACTGCCATTTTGTGAAAGCCAGTAGAGTATGCCTCCAGAATAGAAGGGGTTCTCATCAGACTGTAAACGAGAACTAAACATAAGATTCACCCTGCTCCAGAGAGGGGGCGGTTTAATGCCAATAACCTTTATCTTCAAGGAAGGGAATTTCAGACCACCATTTTGTGACTCTGCCAACTAAGGCCCTGCGACAGGCTAGTGTCCTGTCCAGGGAGTTGACTTGTACATCTAGCTAGCACTACAGAAACAGGAGATAGACTAGCGTGCTGTCCAGGGAGTTGACTTGTACATCTAGCTAACACTACAGAAACAGGAGATAGACTAGCATCCTGTCCAGGGAGTTGGCTTGTACATCAAGCTACGTAACACTACAGAAACAGGAGATAGACTAGCGTCCTGTCCAGGGAGTTGACTTGTACATCTAGCTAACACTACAGAAACAGGAGATAGACTAGCATCCTGTCCAGGGAGTTGACTTGTACATCTAGCTACGTAACACTACAGAAACAGGAGATAGACTAGCGTCCTGTCCAGGGAGTTGACTTGTACATCTAGCTAGCACTACAGAAACAGGAGATAGACTAGCGTGCTGTCCAGGGAGTTGACTTGTACATCTAGCTAACACTACAGAAACAGGAGATAGACTAGCATCCTGTCCAGGGAGTTGACTTGTACATCTAGCTACGTAACACTACAGAAACAGGAGATAGACTAGCGTCCTGTCCAGGGAGTTGACTTGTACATCTAGCTAACACTACAGAAACAGGAGATAGACTAGCGTCCTGTCCAGGGAGTTGACTTGTACATCTAGCTACGTAACACTACAGAAACAGGAGATAGACTAGCGTCCTGTCCAGGGAGTTGACTTGTACATCTAGCTACGTAACACTACAGAAACAGGAGATAGACTAGCGTCCTGTCCAGGGAGTTGACTTGTACATCTAGCCTAACACTACAGAAACAGGAGATAGACTAGCGTCCTGTCCAGGGAGTTGACTTGTACATCTAGCTACGTAACACTACAGAAACAGGAGATAGACTAGCGTCCTGTCCAGGGAGTTGACTTGTACATCTAGCTAACACTACAGAAACAGGAGATAGACTAGCGTCCTGTCCAGGGAGTTGACTTGTACATCTAGCTAACACTACAGAAACAGGAGATAGACTAGCGTCCTGTCCAGGGAGTTGACTT
Organism: Oncorhynchus masou masou; assembly: GCF_036934945.1. Classification (NCBI taxonomy): domain Eukaryota; kingdom Metazoa; phylum Chordata; class Actinopteri; order Salmoniformes; family Salmonidae; genus Oncorhynchus; species Oncorhynchus masou. The sequence goes on along the minus strand of NW_027011574.1, from coordinate 252,953 downwards.
GTACATCTAGCTAACACTACAGAAACAGGAGATAGACTAGCGTCCTGTCCAGGGAGTTGACTTGTACATCTAGCTAACACTACAGAAACAGGAGATAGACTAGCGTCCTGTCCAGGGAGTTGACTTGTACATCTAGCTACGTAACACTACAGAAACAGGAGATAGACTAGCGTCCTGTCCAGGGAGTTGACTTGTACATCTAGCTACGTAACACTACAGAAACAGGAGATAGACTAGTGTCCTGTCCAGGGAGTTGACTTGTACATCTAGCTACGTAACACTACAGAAACAGGAGATAGACTAGCGTCCTGTCCAGGGAGTTGACTTGTACATCTAGCTAGCACTACAGAAACATCCGATCGACTAGTGTCCTGTCCAGGGAGTTGACTTGTACATCTAGCTACGTAACACTACAGAAACAGGAGATAGACTAGCGTCCTGTCCAGGGAGTTGACTTGTACATCTAGCTACGTAACACTACAGAAACAGGAGATAGACTAGCGTCCTGTCCAGGGAGTTGACTTGTACATCTAGCTACGTAACACTACAGAAACAGGAGATAGACTAGCGTCCTGTCCAGGGAGTTGACTTGTACATCTAGCTACGTAACACTACAGAAACAGGAGATAGACTAGCGTCCTGTCCAGGGAGTTGACTTGTACATCTAGCTACGTAACACTACAGAAACAGGAGATAGACTAGCGTCCTGTCCAGGGAGTTGACTTGTACATCTAGCTAACACTACAGAAACAGGAGATAGACTAGCGTCCTGTCCAGGGAGTTGACTTGTACATCTAGCTACGTAACACTACAGAAACAGGAGATAGACTAGCGTCCTGTCCAGGGAGTTGACTTGTACATCTAGCTAACACTACAGAAACAGGAGATAGACTAGCGTCCTGTCCAGGGAGTTGACTTGTACATCTAGCTACGTAACACTACAGAAACAGGAGATAGACTAGCGTCCTGTCCAGGGAGTTGACTTGTACATCTAGCTACGTAACACTACAGAAACAGGAGATAGACTAGCGTCCTGTCCAGGGAGTTGACTTGTACATCTAGCTAACACTACAGAAACAGGAGATAGACTAGCGTCCTGTCCAGGGAGTTGACTTGTACATCTAGCTACGTAACACTACAGAAACAGGAGATAGACTAGCGTCCTGTCCAGGGAGTTGACTTGTACATCTAGCTAACACTACAGAAACAGGAGATAGACTAGCGTCCTGTCCAGGGAGTTGACTTGTACATCTAGCTACGTAACACTACAGAAACAGGAGATAGACTAGCGTCCTGTCCAGGGAGTTGACTTGTACATCTAGCTACGTAACACTACAGAAACAGGAGATAGACTAGCGTCCTGTCCAGGGGGTTGACTTGTACATCTAGCTAACACTACAGAAACAGGAGATAGACTAGCGTCCTGTCCAGGGAGTTGACTTGTACATCTAGCTAACACTACAGAAACAGGAGATAGACTAGCGTCCTGTCCAGGGAGTTGACTTGTACATCTAGCTACGTAACACTACAGAAACAGGAGATAGACTAGCGTCCTGTCCAGGGAGTTGACTTGTACATCTAGCTACGTAACACTACAGAAACAGGAGATAGACTAGCGTCCTGTCCAGGGAGTTGACTTGTACATCTAGCTACGTAACACTACAGAAACAGGAGATAGACTAGCGTCCTGTCCAGGGAGTTGACTTGTACATCTAGCTACGTAACACTACAGAAACAGGAGATAGACTAGCGTCCTGTCCAGGGAGTTGACTTGTACATCTAGCTACTTGTACATCTAGCTAACACTACAGAAACAGGAGATAGACTAGCGTCCTGTCCAGGGAGTTGACTTGTACATCTAGCTACGTAACACTACAGAAACAGGAGATAGACTAGCGTCCTGTCCAGGGAGTTGACTTGTACATCTAGCTAACACTACAGAAACAGGAGATAGACTAGCGTCCTGTCCAGGGAGTTGACTTGTACATCTAGCTACGTAACACTACAGAAACAGGAGATAGACTAGCGTCCTGTCCAGGGACTTGACTTGTACATCTAGCTACGTAACACTACAGAAACAGGAGATAGACTAGCGTCCTGTCCAGGGACTTGACTTGTCTACATCTAAACAGCTACGTAACACTACAGAAACAGGAGATAGACTAGCGTCCTGTCCAGGGAGTTGACTTGTACATCTAGCTACGTAACACTACAGAAACAGGAGATAGACTAGCGTCCTGTCCAGGGAGTTGACTTGTACATCTAGCTAACACTACAGAAACAGGAGATAGACTAGCGTCCTGTCCAGGGAGTTGACTTGTACATCTAGCTACGTAACACTACAGAAACAGGAGATAGACTAGCGTCCTGTCCAGGAGTTGACTTGTACATCTAGCTACGTAACACTACAGAAACAGGAGATAGACTAGCGTCCTGTCCAGGGAGTTGACTTGTACATCTAGCTACGTAACACTACAGAAACAGGAGATAGACTAGCGTCCTGTCCAGGGAGTTGACTTGTACATCTAGCTACGTAACACTACAGAAACAGGAGATAGACTAGCGTCCTGTCCAGGGACTTGACTTGTACATCTAGCTAACACTACAGAAACAGGAGATAGACTAGCGTCCTGTCCAGGGAGTTGACTTGTACATCTAGCACTACAGGAGATAACACTACAGAAACAGGAGATAGACTAGCGTCCTGTCCAGGGAGTTGACTTGTACATCTAGCTAACACTACAGAAACAGGAGATAGACTAGCGTCCTGTCCAGGGACTTGACTTGTACATCTAGCTAGCACTACAGAAACAGCCGATCGTTCCAGACTCAGACAAGGCTGACTTCACAATAGAAGGAGGTGATCATGTCTGACGGTGAAGAGTAACTCGGGAACGAGGACTCACCCTGTTCCAGAGGAGGTGGTTTAACGCCCGTAGCCTTCATCTTCAGAGCCTCCTTGGCCGACATGTCACAGCAGGAGCCTTTATTAGTGTCCTGGTCGCTATCGGCCTGATCACTATCGCCATGACCACTGTCTCTAAGGCTGGCTCGCTCTGGGTCCTTGAATGTCGAGCTGCTACAGGACAAGAAACAATTACAGATATATTAAATAGGGTTAGGGATTAGGGTTCAGGGTTTAGGGTTAGGGTTAGGTTTAGGGATTAGGGTTCAGGGTTTAGGGTTTAGGGTTAGGGATTAGGGTTCAGGGTTTAGGGTTAGGGTTAGGTTTAGGGATTAGGGTTCAGGGTTTAGGGTTTAGGGTTAGGGATTAGGGTTCAGGGTTTAGGGTTCAGGGTTTAGGGTTTAGGGTTAGGTTTAGGGGTTAGGGTTTAGGGTTTAGTGTTAGGGTCAGGGTTTAGGGTTAGGGTTTAGAGGTAGGTTTAGGGTTAGGGTTAGGGTTAGGGATTAGGGTTCAGCAACTATAAAGGGTTAGGGTACAGTACTAGTATAGGATCTAGTTATAACTATAAAGGGTAAGGGTACAGTACTAGTATAGGATCTAGTTATAACTATAAAGGGTTAGGGTACAGTACTAGTATAGGATCTAGTTACAACTATAAAGGGTTAGGGTACAGTACTAGTATAGGATCTAGTTATAACTATAAAGGGTTAGGGTACAGTACTAGTATAGGATCTAGTTATAACTATAAAGGGTTAGGGTACAGTACTAGTATAGGATCTAGTTATAACTATAAAGGGTTAGGGTTAGGGTACAGTACTAGTATAGGATCTAGTTGCAACTATAAAGGGTTAGGGTACAGTACTAGTATAGGATCTAGTTATAACTATAAAGGGTTAGGGTACAGTACTAGTATAGGATCTAGTTATAACTATAAAGGGTTAGGGTACAGTACTAGTATAGGATCTAGTTATAACTATAAAGGGTTAGGATTAGGGTACAGTACTAGTATAGGATCTAGTTATAACTATAAAGCATATAGACTACTGGGATTCATGATGAGTCCTTACCTTTGAACAAACTGCTGCCTGCTGCCCATGTAATTGGGCTCAGCGGGAAAATTGTCTGTCTGTGAAGAAGGAAGAGAGGAGAGTGTTTACAATGTGTTGTGTTACACCCAAATGTGTCCCCTGTCGGTGTTGTGCTACAACCAAATGTGTCCCCTGACAGTGTTGTGTTGCACCCAAATGTGTCCCCTGTCGGTATCGTCTTACACCCAAATGTGTCCCCTGTCGGTGTTGTGTTACACCCAAATGTGTCCCCTGACAGTGTTGTGTTACACCTAATGTGTCCCCTGTCGGTATCGTCTTACACCCAAATGTGTCCCCTGTCGGTGTTGTGTTACACCCAAATGTGTCCCCTGTCGGTGTTGTGCTACTCCCAAATGTGATCCCTGTTGGTGTTGCAACAAGAGCTCCTGAAGGTGGAGAAGGGGGGGGGGGGTGATGAGAGGAGGGGGGAAGATGGAGGAGAATTTTCAGTGGAGGGGGAGGAGGGGGGAGGAAAGGGGTACCAGATTCTATTTCATTTGTTTACTTAAATGAATTAAGAAAACATGTCCTTGAAGAGAAGAGGAGCATCTACTGAACCGTGCTGAATGGAATGTACAGTTGATGTCGGAAGTTTACATACATCTTAGCCAAATACATTTAAACTCAGTTTTTTACAATTCCTGACATTTAATCCTCGTAAAAGATTTACTGTCTTAGGTCAGTTAGGATCACCACTTTATTTTAAGAATATGAAATGTCAGAATAATAGTAGAGAATGACTTTTTTCAGATTGTATTTCTTTCATCACATTCCCAGTGGGTCAGAAGTTCACATACACTCAATTAGTATTTGGTAGCATTGTCTTTACATTGTTTAACTTGGGTCAAACGTTTCGGGAAGCCTTACATAAGCTTCCCACAATAAGTTGGGTGAATTTTGGCCCATTACTCCTGACAGAGCTGGTGTAACTGAGTCAGGTTTGTAGGCCTCCTTGCTCCCACACGCTTTTTCAGTTCTGCCCACAAATGTTCTATTGGACTGAGGTCAGGGCTTTGTGATGGCCACTCCAATACCTTGACTTTGTTGTCCTTAAGCCAGTTTTTTTCACAACTTTGGAAGTATGCTTGGGGTCATTGTCCATTTGGAAGACCCATTTGGACCAAGCTTTAACTTCCTGACTGATGTCTTGAGATGTTGCTTCAATATGTCCACATAATTTCCTTCCTCATGATGCCATCTATTTTGTGAAGTGCCCCAGTCCCTCCTGCAGCAAAGCACCCAACAAAATGATGCTGCCACCCCCGTGCTTCATGGTTGGGATGGTGTTCTTCGGCTTGCAAGCCTCCCCCTTTTTCCTCCAAACATAACGATGGTCAATATGGCCAAATAGTTATATTTTTGTTCCATCAGACCAGAGGACTTTTCTCCAAAAATAACAATCTGTGTCCCCATGTGCAGTAGCAAACCGTAGTCTGGCTTTTTATGGCGGTTTTGGATCAATCTCTGTCTCTCTCTCTGTCTCTCTATCTCTCTATCTCTCTCTCTCTCTCTGTCTCTCTGTCTCTCTCTCTATCTCACTCTCTCTGTGTCTCTCTCATTCTCTCTATCCCTCTCTCTCATTCTCTCTATCCCTCTCTCTCTCTGGGGTGTCTCAATTGTCCATCCCGTCAATGTTGCGTCAATGTTGCTGCAGCGTATTTGCTCTGTGGCTCAGAGTCAATGAGGAAAGGGGGAGGAGGGGAGATGGATGGGATGGAGAGAGGGGGAGACTGAGTCCCAACTCCCAGACGTGGTCCAGACAGTATCGACATCCTAAACACTAGATGGAGAGACTGAACAGGAAGTCAATGCTCTCTCTCTCTCTCTCTCTCTCTCTCTCTCTCTCTCTTGTCTGTTTATCCTCTCTCTCTCTCTCTCTCTCTCATCATTATAATTAGCCGTGTTAATGAAAAGGTTGTCTAGATCAGCTCAGAGATCAGAGAGGACCAGACATTTAAAGAAAAACAGACCTTAGATTCCTGTGAGGGGCGGCAGGTAGCCTGGAGGGTAGGAACGCTGGGCCAGTAACCCAAAGGTTGCTGGATTGAATCCCCGGACTGACAAGGTACAAATCTGTCGTTCCGCTCCTGAGCGAAGCAGTTAACCCCCTGTTCGCCGGGTGTCGAGATGTTGATTAAGGCAGCCCCCCCCCACCCCCACACCTCTCTGATTCAGAGGAGTTGGGTTAAATGAGGAAGACCCGTTTCAGTTGAATGCAGTCGGTTATCTGACTAGTTATCCCCGTAGCCATAGTGCACTACTTTGGACCAGGGCCCATTGGACACACAACGTAGGGGATAGGGTGACATTTTGTTTCCTAGAGACAAGCCAAGGTTTCCTGTTTCCTGTTTCCTGTTTCCTGTCCAGCCATCGCTATCTATTATGCTGCAGAGTCGAATGTCTTTTTTTAAATGTCACAAACTAATCATCACAGGATATGAAATCACTGAATCTCTTCGGAGCGCAGTGGGTGAAAATAACAAGACTCTTAACGGATAAAGGTGCTTCTTGTCTTTATTACTGAACAAATTACCGGAAATATTTTAATCTCAAGGCGTCAAATCACACCTGTTTATAATTGCAATATGGAGTCTTGCCAAGTGATTCCCATCACAACAGAAATGTTGATCATTCTGGAAACCTCACAGAGAGACTGACAGATACCACTCCTAGGGATCTTCACAGAGAGACAGACAGATTCCACTCCTAGGGTTCTTCACAGAGAGACAGACAGATACCACTCCTAGGGTTCTTCACAGAGAGACAGACAGATACCACTCCTAGGGTTCTTCACAGAAAGACAGACAGATACCACTCCTAGGGTTCTTCACAGAGAGACAGACAGATACCACTCCTAGGGTTCTTCACAGAGAGACAGACAGATTCCACTCCTAGGGTTCTTCACAGAGAGACAGACAGAGAACACTCCTAGGGACCTTCACAGAGAGACTGACA
>NW_027011574.1:232500-245505 GCF_036934945.1 Oncorhynchus masou masou | reverse complement strand
ATCTGTCTGTCTCTCTGTGAAGAACCCTAGGAGTGGAATCTGTCAGTCTCTCTGTGAAGAACCCTAGGAGTGGTATCTGTCTGTCTCTCTGTGAAGAACCTAGGAGTGGAATCTGTCTGTCTCTCTGTGAAGAGGAATCTGTGTCTCTCTGTGAAGAATCTGTCTGTCTCTCTGTGAAGAACCCTAGGAGTGGAATCTGTCTGTCTCTCTGTGAAGAACCCTAGGAGTGGTATCTGTCTGTCTCTCTGTGAAGAACCCTAGGAGTGGAATCTGTCTGTCTCTCTGTGAAGAACCCTAGGAGTGGTATCTGTCTGTCTCTCTGTGAAGATCCCTAGGAGTGGTATCTGTCTGTCTCTCTGTGAAGAACCCTAGGAGTGGTATCTGTCTGTCTCTCTGTGAAGATCCCTAGGAGTGGAATCTGTCTGTCTCTCTGTCTGGAGAAGTATCTGTCTGTCTCTCTGTGAAGAACTCTAGGAGTGGTATCTGTCTGTCTCTCTGTGAAGAACCTATCTGTCTGTCTCTCTGTGAATAACTCTAGGAGTGGTATCTGTCTGTCTCTCTGTGAAGAACCCTAGGAGTGGAATCTGTCTGTCTCTCTGTGAAGAACCCTAGGAGATCTGTCTGTCTCTCTGTGAAGAATCTGTCTGTCTCTCTGTGAATAACCTAGGAGTGGTATCTGTCTGTCTCTCTGTGAAGAACCCTAGGAGTGGAATCTGTCTGTCTCTCTGTGAAGAACCCTAGGAGTGGTATCTGTCTGTCTCTCTGTGAAGAACCCTAGGAGTGGTATCTGTCTGTCTCTCTGTGAAGAACCCTAGGAGTGGTATCTGTCTGTCTCTCTGTGAAGAACCCTAGGTTAATCTGTCTCTCTGTGAAGAACCCTAGGAGTGGTCTCTGTCAGTCTCTCTGTGAAGATCCCTAGGAGTGGTATCTGTCTGTCTCTCTGTGAAGAACCCTAGGAGTGGAATCTGTCTGTCTCTCTGTGAAGATCCTAGGAGTGGTATCTGTCAGTCTCTCTGTGAATAACTCTAGGAGTGGTATCTGTCAGTCTCTCTGTGAAGAACCCTAGGAGTGGAATCTGTCTGTCTCTCTGTGAAGAACCCTAGGAGTGGTATCTGTCTGTCTCTCTGTGAAGATCCCTAAAGTGGTATCTGTCTGTCTCTCTGTGAAGATCCCTAGGAGTGGTATCTGTCTGTCTCTCTGTGAAGATCCCTAGGAGTGGTATCTGTCTGTCTCTCTGTGAAGAACCCTAGGAGTGGAATCTGTCTGTCTCTCTGTGAAGAACCCTAGGAGTGGAATCTGTCTGTCTCTCTGTGAAGATCCCTAGGAGTGGAATCTGTCTGTCTCTCTGTGAAGAACGCTAGGACCGGTATCTGTCTGTCTCTCTGTGAATAACTCTAGGAGTGGTATCTGTCTGTCTCTCTGTGAAGAACCCTAGGAGTGGAATCTGTCTGTCTCTCTGTGAAGATCCCTAGGAGTGGTATCTGTCAGTCTCTCTGTGAAGAACCCTAGGAGTGGTATCTGTCTGTCTCTCTGTGAAGAACCCTAGGAGTGTTATCTGTCTGTCTCTCTGTGAAGAACCCTAGGAATTTAATCTGTCTGTCTCTCTGTGAAGAACCCTAGGAGTGGTCTCTGTCAGTCTCTCTGTGAAGATCCCTAGGAGTGGTATCTGTCTGTCTCTCTGTGAAGAACGCTAGGAGTGGAATCTGTCTGTCTCTCTGTGAAGATCCCTAGGAGTGGTATCTGTCTGTCTCTCTGTGAAGAACCCTAGGAGTGGTATCTGTCAGTCTCTCTGTGAAGAACCCTAGGAGTGGAATCTGTCTGTCTCTCTGTGAAGAACCCTAGGAGTGGTATCTGTCTGTCTCTCTGTGAAGATCCCTAGGAGTGGTATCTGTCTGTCTCTCTGTGAAGATCCCTAGGAGTGGTATCTGTCTGTCTCTCTGTGAAGATCCCTAGGAGTGGTATCTGTCTGTCTCTCTGTGAAGATCCCTAGGAGTGGAATCTGTCTGTCTCTCTGTGAAGGACCCTAGGAGTGGTATCTGTCAGTCTCTCTGTGAGGATTCCAGAACGATCAACATTTCTGTTGTGATGGGAATCACTTGGCAAGACTCCATATTGCAATTATAAACAGGTGTGATTTGACGCCTTGAGATTAAAATATTTCCGGTAATTAGTTCAGTAATAAAGACAAGAAGCACCTTTATCCGTTAAGAGTCTTGTTATTTTCACCCACTGTGCTCCGAAGAGATTCAGTGATTTCATATCCTGTGATGATTAGTTTGTGACATTTAAAAAAAGACATTCGACTCTGCAGCATAATAGATAGCGATGGCTGGACAGGAAACAGGAAACAGGAAACCTTGGCTTGTCTCTAGGAAACAAAATGTCACCCTATCCCCTACGTTGTGTGTCCAATGGGCCCTGGCCCAAAGTAGTGCACTATGGCTACGGGGATAACTAGTCAGATAACCGACTGCATTCAACTGAAACGGGTCTTCCTCATTTAACCCAACTCCTCTGAATCAGAGAGGTGCGGGGGAGGCTGCCTTAATCAACATTCATGTTCTCGACACCCGGCGAACAGGGGGTTAACTGCTTCGCTCAGGAGCGGAACGACAGATTTGTACCTTGTCAGTCCGGGGATTCAATCCAGCAACCTTTGGGTTACTGGCCCAGCGTTCCTACCCTCCAGGCTACCTGCCGCCCCTCACAGGAATCTAAGGTCTGTTTTTCTTTAAATGTCTGGTCCTCTCTGATCTCTGAGCTGATCTAGACAACCTTTTCATTAACACGGCTAATTAGAATGATTAGAGAGGCTAATATATGAGAGAGAGAGAGAGAGAGAGAGAGAGAGAGAGAGAGAGAGAGAGAGAGAGAGAGAGAGAGAGAGAGAGAGAGGATAAACAGACAACGAGAGAGAGAGAGAGGAGAGAGAGAGTGCATTGACCTCCTGTTCAGTCTCTCCATCTAGTGTTTAGGATGTCGATACTGTCTGGACCACGTCTGGGAGTTGGGACTCAGTCTCCCCCTCTCTCCATCCCATCCATCTCCCCTCCTCCCCCTTTCCTCATTGACTCTGAGCCACAGAGCAAATACGCTGCAGCAACATTGACGCAACTTTGACGGGATGGACAATTGAGACACCCCAGAGAGAGAGAGACACAGAGAGAGTGAGATAGACAGAGAGAGAAAGAGAGAGACAGAGAGAGACAGAGAGAGAGAGACAGAGAGAGAGCGAGATTGATCCAGAACCGCCATAAAAAGCCAGACTACGGTTTGCTACTGCACATGGGGACACAGATTGCTATTTTTGGAGAAAAGTCCTCTGGTCTGATGAAACAAAAATATAACTTTTTGGCCATAATGACCATCAATATGTTTGGAGGAAAAAGGGGGAGGCTTGCAAGCCGAAGAACACCATCCCAACCATGAAGCACTGGGTGGCAGCATCATGTTGTGGGGGTGCTTTGCTGCAGGAGGGACTGGGGCACTTCACAAAATAGATGGCATCATGAGGAAGGAAATTATGTGGACATATTGAAGCAACATCTCAAGACATCAGTCAGGAAGTTAAAGCTTGGTCCAAATGGGTCTTCCAAATGGACAATGACCCCAAGCATACTTCCAAAGTTGTGAAAAAAACTGGCTTAAGGACAACAAAGTCAAGGTATTGGAGTGGCCATCACAAAGCCCTGACCTCAGTCCAATAGAACATTTGTGGGCAGAACTGAAAAAGTGTGTGCGAGCAAGGAGGCCTACAAACCTGACTCAGTTACACCAGCTCTGTCAGGAGTATTGGGCCAAAATTCACCCAACTTATTGTGGGAAGCTTATGTAAGGCTTCCCGAAACATTTGACCCAAGTTAAACAATATAAAGTCAATGCTACCAAATACTAATTGAGTGTATGTGAACTTCTGACCCACTGGGAATGTGATGAAACAAATACAATCTGAAATAAGTCATTCTCTACTATTATTCTGACATTTCATATTCTTAAAATAAAGTGATGATCCTAATTGACCTAAGACAGTAAATCTTTTACGAGGATTAAATGTCAGGAATTGTGAAAAACTGAGTTTAAATGTATTTGGCTAAGATGTATGTAAACTTCCGACATCAACTGTACATTCCATTCAGCACGGTTCAGTAGATGCTCCTCTTCTCTTCAAGAACATGTTTTCTTAATTCATTGAAGAAAACAAATGAAATAGAATCTGGTACCCCTTTCCTCCCCCCTCCTCCCCCTCCACTCAAAATTCTCCTCCATCTTCCCCTCTCCTCTCATCACCCCCCCCCCCCCTTCTCCACCTTCAGGAGCTCTTGTTGCAACACCAACAGGGGACACATTTGGGAGTAGCACAACACCGACAGGGGACACATTTGGGAGTAGCACAACACCAACAGGGGACACATTTGGGAGTAGCACAACACCGACAGGGGACACATTTGGGTGTAACACAACACTGACAGGGGACACATTTGGGTGTAACACAACACTGTCAGGGGACACATTTGGGTGTAACACAACACCGACAGGGGACACATTTGGGTGTAACACAACACCGACAGGGGACACATTTGGGTGTAACACAACACCGACAGGGGACACATTTGGGTGTAACACAACACCGACAGGGGACACATTTGGGTGTAACACAACACGTTGTAAACACTCTCCTCTCTTCCTTCTTCACAGACAGACAATTTTCCCGCTGAGCCCAATTACATGGGCAGCAGGCAGCAGTTTGTTCAAAGGTAAGGACTCATCATGAATCCCAGTAGTCTATATGCTTTATAGTTATAACTAGATCCTATACTAGTACTGTACCCTAACCCTTTATAGTTATAACTAGAACCTATACTAGTACTGTACCCTAACCCTTTATAGTTATAACTAGATCCTATACTAGTACTGTACCCTAACCCTTTATAGTTATAACTAGATCCTATACTAGTACTGTACCCTAACCCTTTATAGTTATAACTAGATCCTATACTAGTACTGTACCCTAACCCTTTATAGTTATAACTAGATCCTATACTAGTACTGTACCCTAACCCTTTATAGTTATAACTAGATCCTATACTAGTACTGTACCCTAACCCTTTATAGTTATAACCTGATCCTATACTAGTACTGTACCCTAACCCTTTATAGTTATAACTAGATCCTATACTAGTACTGTACCCTAACCCTTTATAGTTGCAACTAGATCCTATACTAGTACTGTACCCTAACCCTTTATAGTTATAACTAGATCCTATACTAGTACTGTACCCTAACCCTTTATAGTTATAACTAGATCCTATACTAGTACTGTACCCTAACCCTTTATAGTTATAACTAGATCCTATACTAGTACTGTACCCTAACCCTTTATAGTTATAACTAGATCCTATACTAGTACTGTACCCTAACCCTTTATAGTTGCAACTAGATCCTATACTAGTACTGTACCCTAACCCTTTATAGTTGTAACTAGATCCTATACTAGTACTGTACCCTAACCCTAACCCTTTATAGTTATAACTAGATCCTATACTAGTACTGTACCCTAACCCTTTATAGTTATAACTAGATCCTATACTAGTACTGTACCCTAACCCTTTATAGTTATAACTAGATCCTATACTAGTACTGTACCCTAACCCTTTATAGTTATAACTAGATTCTATACTAGTACTGTACCCTAACCCTAACCCTTTATAGTTATAACTAGATCCTATACTAGTACTGTACCCTAACCCTAACCCTTTATAGTTATAACTAGATCCTATACTAGTACTGTACCCTAACCCTTTATAGTTATAACCTGATCCTATACTAGTACTGTACCCTAACCCTTTATAGTTATAACTAGATCCTATACTAGTACTGTACCCTAACCCTTTATAGTTATAACTAGATCCTATACTAGTACTGTACCCTAACCCTTTATAGTTATAACTAGATCCTATACTAGTACTGTATCCTAACCCTTTATAGTTATAACTAGATCCTATACTAGTACTGTACCCTAACCCTAACCCTTTATAGTTATAACTAGATCCTATACTAGTACTGTACCCTAACCCTAACCCTTTATAGTTATAACTAGATCCTATACTAGTACTGTACCCTAATCCTAACCCTTTATAGTTATAACCTGATCCTATACTAGTACTGAACCCACTGAAGAGTTTTACAATCTAGTAGAAATCAGAAAAGAAATGGAAATAGATGTTCAGTCTGTCAAACTCAAGTCCCCTATATAAACCCTAAGCCCTAAACCCTAACAATAAACCCTGACACTAAACCGTAAACCTAACCCCTAAACCCTAACCCTAAACCCTAACCCTAAACCCTGACCCTAAACCTAACCCTAAACCCTAACCCTAACCCTAAACCCTGACCCTAACACTAAACCCTAACCCCTAAACCCTAACCCTAAACCCTAACCCTAAACCCTGAACCCTAATCCCTAACCCTAACCCTAACCCTAACCCTAAACCTACCCCTAAACCCTAACCCTAAACCCTGACCCTAACACTAAACCCTAAACCCTAACCCCTAAACCTAACCCTAAACCCTAACCCCTGAACCCTAAACCCTGAACCCTAATCCCTAACCCTAAACCTAAACCCTAAACCCTGAACCCTAATCCCTAAACCTAACCCTAAACCCTGAACCCTAATCCCTAACCCTAAACCCTAAACCCTGAACCCTAATCCCTAACCCTATTTAATATATCTTTAATTGTTTCTTGTCCTGTAGCAGCTCGACATTCAAGGACCCAGAGCGAGCCAGCCTTAGAGACAGTGGTCATGGCGATAGTGATCAGGCCGATAGCGACCAGGACACTAATAAAGGCTCCTGCTGTGACATGTCGGCCAAGGAGGCTCTGAAGATGAAGGCTACGGGCGTTAAACCACCTCCTCTGGAACAGGGTGAGTCCTCGTTACCTAGTTACTCTTCACCGTCAGACATCATCACCTCCTTCTATTGTGAAGTCAGCCTTGTCTGAGTCTGGAACGATCGGCTGTTTCTGTAGTGTTACGTAGCTAGATGTACAAGTCAACTCCCTGGACAGGACGCTAGTCTATCTCCTGTTTCTGTAGTGTTAGCTAGATGTACAAGTCAACTCCCTGGACAGGACGCTAGTCTATCTCCTGTTTCTGTAGTGTTACGTAGCTAGATGTACAAGTCAAGTCCCTGGACAGGACGCTAGTCTATCTCCTGTTTCTGTAGTGTTAGCTAGATGTACAAGTCAAGTCCCTGGACAGGACGCTAGTCTATCTCCTGTTTCTGTAGTGTTACGTAGCTAGATGTACAAGTCAACTCCCTGGACAGGACGCTAGTCTATCTCCTGTTTCTGTAGTGTTACGTAGCTAGATGTACAAGTCAACTCCCTGGACAGGACGCTAGTCTATCTCCTGTTTCTGTAGTGTTAGCTAGATGTACAAGTCAACTCCCTGGACAGGACGCTAGTCTATCTCCTGTTTCTGTAGTGTTACGTAGCTTGATGTACAGTACACCCCCTGGACAGGACGCTAGTCTATCTCCTGTTTCTGTAGTGTTACGTAGCTAGATGTACAGTCACTCCCTGGACAGGATGCTAGTCTATCTCCTGTTTCTGTAGTGTTACGTAGCTAGATGTACAAGTCAACTCCCTGGACAGGATGCTAGTCTATCTCCTGTTTCTGTAGTGTTACGTAGCTAGATGTACAAGTCAACTCCCTGGACAGGACGCTAGTCTATCTCCTGTTTCTGTAGTGTTACGTAGCTAGATGTACAAGTCAACTCCCTGGACAGGATGCTAGTCTATCTCCTGTTTCTGTAGTGTTAGCTAGATGTACAAGTCAACTCCCTGGACAGGATGCTAGTCTATCTCCTGTTTCTGTAGTGTTACGTAGCTAGATGTACAAGTCAACTCCCTGGACAGGACGCTAGTCTATCTCCTGTTTCTGTAGTGTTAGCTAGATGTACAAGTCAACTCCCTGGACAGGACGCTAGTCTATCTCCTGTTTCTGTAGAGTTACGTAGCTAGATGTACAAGTCAACTCCCTGGACAGGACGCTAGTCTATCTCCTGTTTCTGTAGTGTTACGTAGCTAGATGTACAAGTCAACTCCCTGGACAGGACACTAGTCTATCTCCTGTTTCTGTAGTGTTAGCTAGATGTACAAGTCAACTCCCTGGACAGGACGCTAGTCTATCTCCTGTTTCTGTAGTGTTAGCTAGATGTACAAGTCAACTCCCTGGACAGGACGCTAGTCTATCTCCTGTTTCTGTAGTGTTACGTAGCTAGATGTACAAGTCAACTCCCTGGACAGGACGCTAGTCTATCTCCTGTTTCTGTAGTGTTACGTAGCTAGATGTACAAGTCAACTCCCTGGACAGGACGCTAGTCTATCTCCTGTTTCTGTAGTGTTACGTAGCTAGATGTACAAGTCAACTCCCTGGACAGGACGCTAGTCTATCTCCTGTTTCTGTAGTGTTAGCTAGATGTACAAGTCAACTCCCTGGACAGGACGCTAGTCTATCTCCTGTTTCTGTAGTGTTACGTAGCTAGATGTACAAGTCAACTCCCTGGACAGGACGCTAGTCTATCTCCTGTTTCTGTAGTGTTAGCTAGATGTACAAGTCAACTCCCTGGACAGGACGCTAGTCTATCTCCTGTTTCTGTAGTGTTACGTAGCTTGATGTACAAGTCAACCCCTGGACAGGACGCTAGTCTATCTCCTGTTTCTGTAGTGTTACGTAGCTAGATGTACAGTACACCCCCTGGACAGGATGCTAGTCTATCTCCTGTTTCTGTAGTGTTACGTAGCTAGATGTACAAGTCAACTCCCTGGACAGGATGCTAGTCTATCTCCTGTTTCTGTAGTGTTACGTAGCTAGATGTACAAGTCAACTCCTGGACAGGACGCTAGTCTATCTCCTGTTTCTGTAGTGTTACGTAGCTAGATGTACAAGTCAACTCCTGGACAGGACGCTAGTCTATCTCCTGTTTCTGTAGTGTTAGCTAGATGTACAAGTCAACTCCTGGACAGGATGCTAGTCTATCTCCTGTTTCTGTAGTGTTACGTAGCTAGATGTACAAGTCAACTCCCTGGACAGGACGCTAGTCTATCTCCTGTTTCTGTAGTGTTAGCTAGATGTACAAGTCAACTCCCTGGACAGGACGCTAGTCTATCTCCTGTTTCTGTAGAGTTACGTAGCTAGATGTACAAGTCAACTCCCTGGACAGGACGCTAGTCTATCTCCTGTTTCTGTAGTGTTCGTAGCTAGATGTACCATTCAACTCCCTGGACAGGACGCTAGTCTATCTCCTGTTTCTGTAGTGTTACGTAGCTAGATGTACAAGTCAACTCCCTGGACAGGACGCTAGTCTATCTCCTGTTTCTGTAGTGTTAGCTAGATGTACAAGTCAACTCCCTGGACAGGACGCTAGTCTATCTCCTGTTTCTGTAGTGTTACGTAGCTTGATGTACAAGCCAACTCCCTGGACAGGATGCTAGTCTATCTCCTGTTTCTGTAGTGCTAGCTGGACAGGACACTAGCCTGTCGCAGGGCCTTAGTTGGCAGAGTCACAAAATGGTGGTCTGAAATTCCCTTCCTTGAAGATAAAGGTTATTGGCATTAAACCGCCCCCACTCTGGAGCAGGGTGAATCTTATGTTTAGTTCTCGTTTACAGTCTGATGAGGACCCCTTCTATTCTGGAGGCATACTCTACTGGCTTTCACAAAATGGCAGTTTGGATTCTGTTTCCCTTTTCAATCTGACACCATCAACCCTTTGAGAACATGTTTATACTTGTGAGTCCTCATTCAGTTTACAATCGGAGACTCTGACATCAACCCCTTCTATTCTGAAGGCAGTTGGAGTCCTCATTCAGTTTACAATCTGAGACTCTGACGTCAACCCCTTCTATTCTGAAGATATTTGGCGTGGTCACAACATGGCGATTGGTTCTTCCCTTCCATGGTCCCTCCCCTCAGCCACACCTCTCCTTCTGGCTCTTCCATGGTCCCTCCCCTCAGCCACACCTCTCCTTCTGGCTCTTCCATGGTCCCTCCCCTCAGCCACACCTCTCCTTCTGGCTCTTCCATGGTCCCTCCCTAAGCCACACCTCTCCTTCTGGCTCTTCCATGGTCCCTCCCCTCAGCCACACCTCTCCTTCTGGCTCTTCCATGGTCGCTCCCCTCAGCCTCACCTCTCCTTCTGGCTCTTTGTCTTTGTCTTCCTCTTCATCACTTTCCATTTCTCTTTAATCCCCCACCTTACTCCTCTCTCCTCTGTTTTCCTCATCACCTCATTTTCACGTCTTTGTTTGCTCTCTCTCTCTCTCCCTTCCTTCCTGTCTCTCTCTCTCTCTCTCTCTCTCTCTCTCCCTTCCTTCCTCTCTCTCTCTCTCTCTCTCCCTTCCTTCCTCTCCTCTCTCTCTCTCTCTCTCTCTCCCTTCCTTCCTCTCTCTCTCTCCCTTCCCTGTCTCTCTCTCTCTCTCTTTCTCTCTCTCTCTCCCTTCCTTCCTGTCTCTCTCTCTCTCCCTTCCTTCCTGTCTCTCTCTCTCTCTCTCTCTCTCCCTTCCTTCCTTCCTGTCTCTCTCTCTCTCTCTCTCTTCCTTCCTGTCTCTCTCTCTCTCTCTCCCTTCCTTCCTTCCACCCTTCCTTCCTTCCTTCCTTCCTTCCTTCCTTCCTTCCCCCTCCCCCTCTCTCTCTGTGTGTATTCCAGCCACGTTGTCAGTTTATCAAAGCAGACAAGCCCATTATGTTTTTATAAGCCCAACCACTTTCCCCTTTCCATTTAGACCCTGTCCTCCCCTCCACCCCTACTGTGCTCCTCCTCTCCCTCTCTCCCCTCTCCCTCCCCTCCACCCTCCCTCCCCCCCACCCCCACTGCGCTCCTCCTCTCCCTCCCTCTCTCCCCACCCTCCCTCCCTCCCTCCCTCCACCCTCCATCCCTCCCCTCCCACCCCTACTGCGCTCCTCCTCTCCCTCCCTCTCTCCCTCCCCTCCCTCCCTCCACCCTCCATCCCTCCCCTCCACCCCTACTGCGCTCCTCCTCTCTCCCTCCCTCTCTCCCCTCCCTCCCTCCCTCCCTCCCTCCCCCCTCCCTCCCTCCCTCCCTCCCTACCTCCACCCCTCCCTCCCCTCCCCCTCCCTCCCTCCCTACCTCCACCCTCCCTCCCTCCCCTCCACCCCTACTGCCCTCCTCCTCTCCCTCAGTCCTCTCATTCGCCGGCAGCAGTGTGATTGTGTAAAAGTTTTATAATGGAACAAGGAAAGGACTTAGCATGCGGCAGGCAGACGATGTAACATCCTGCGCAGCTGATTAAATATGAATAATTATTCCAAGCGCTGTTGGTAGGGCAGATTACACAGGACATGTGTAGAACCATAACTCTGGAGAGGCTCGTACTCAGCCCTCTATCTCCCCGGGGTTCCGCTCTGCCAACGGACGGAGAGGTGGAGCACGGAGGAGAGGGAGGATACATGGAGGGAGGATGAGGAGATGTAGCCTCCAGAGATACGCTAGTAGTTAGGCTCGTAGTGTTTCCTACAACGTAGAGGACAGGAGATGATGAGGAGGAGGGCTTCAGTAGATAGAAGGGATGTCTGTCTGTCTGTCTGTCTGTCTGTCTGTCTGTCTGTCTGTCTGAGGGTCTGTCTGTCTGTCTGTCTGTCTGTCTGTCTGTCTGAGGGTCTGTCTGAGGGTCTGTCTGTCTGTCTGTCTGTCTGTCTGTCTGTCTGTCTGTCTGTCTGAGGGTCTGTCTGAGGGTCTGTCTGTCTGTCTGTCTGTCTGTCTGTCTGTCTGTCTGTCTGTCTGTCTTAATAGCGTTTGTCTTTCCATTGGGTTTTACATTCGTGAAAACACTACACTGGCGAGAGGAATTGGCCAATTAAAGGCCGCCATATGTTTCCCATTTTGAAAATGTACAAATTTAATCGTCCATGAGAACGATTCAGAGTAATAGATGGAAATTATGGAAACATTTATATGTGACGATGCTTATGACAAAATGTGTTTCGTACCACTATGACTGACCCTGTAAAACAACACCTATCATACTACTATGACTGACCCTGTAAAACAACACCTATCATACTACTATGACTGACCCTGTAAAACAACACCTATCATACTACTATGACTGACCCTGTAAAACAACACCTATCATACTACTATGACTGACCCTGTAAAACAACACCTATCATACTACTATGACTGACCCTGTAAAACAACACATTACACTGCACCTATCTATGAAATAACACGCATGGAATCATTTAGTAACCCCCAAAAAGTTTTTTATATTTTTCAAAGTAGCCTCCCTTTGCCTTGATGACAGCTTTACACACTCTTGGGGTTCTCTCCACCAGCTTCATGATTCATTGGTTGGTCACTTGGTATTCTATTCTCTCTCTGTCTTTACCTCATTCTGCTCTCTGTCTCTGTCTGTCTTTACCTCATTCTGCTCTCTGTCTCTGTCTGTCTCTACCTCATTCTGCTCTCTGTCTCTGTCTGTCTCTACCTCATTCTGCTCTCTGTCTCTACCTCATTCTGCTCTCTCTCTCTCTCTCTCTCTGTCTTTACCTCATTCTGCTCTCTCTCTCTCTCTCTCTCTCTCTCTCTCTCTACCTTTACCTCAATCTGCTCTCTCTCTCTCTCTCTCTTTCTGTCTTTACCTCATTCTGTTCTCTCTCTCTCTGTCTTTACCTCATTCTGCTCTCTCTCTCTCTCTCTCTCTCTCTGTCTTTACCTCATTCTGCTCTCTCTCTCTCTCTGTCTTTACCTCATTCTGCTCTCTCTCTCTCTCTCTCTCTCTCTCTCTCTCTCTCTCTCTCTCTGTCTTTACCTCATTCTGTTCTCTCTCTCTCTCTCTCTCTCTCTCTCTGTCTTTACCCTCATTCTGTCTCTCTCTCTCTCTCGCTCTCTCTGACTTTACCTCCATTCTGCTCTCTCTCTCTCTCTCTCTCTCTCTCTCTACATATATATATATATATACCTAATTTTTCCTCTCTC
>NW_027011574.1:227500-230000 GCF_036934945.1 Oncorhynchus masou masou | reverse complement strand
CCTCTTCCCACACAGACTTAGCCCCGCCCCTCTCTCTCTCCATGCCGCTTCCCACACATACTTAGCCCCGCCCCCTCTCTCTCTCCATGCCACTTCCCAGACAGACTTAGCCCCGCCCCTCTCTCTCTTCATGCCACTTCCCACACAGACTTAGCCCCGCCCCCTCTCTCTCTCCATGCCGCTTCCCACACAGACTTAGCCTCGCCCCCCTCTCTCTCTCCATGCCGCTTTAAAATTTTTTTTTTTAATTTTACCTTTATTTAACCAGGCAAGTCAGTTAAGAACACATTCTTATTTTCAATGACCTGGGAACAGTGGGTTAACTGCCTGTTCAGGGGCAGAACGACAGATTTGTACCTTGTCAGCTTGGGGTTTGAACTCACAACCTTCCGGTTACTAGTCCAACGCTCTAACCCCTAGGCTACCCTGCCGCCCCACACAGACTTAGCCCCGCCCACTGTCTCAAGGAGCTCGTTTGATGTTCCTCGACCACCAGACCACTTGCGTTCAGTCTGCACGGTCAATGCAAGCACATGCAACAATGTTATTTGTGAATTTGTGAATGTTTATTACGATCCCCATTAGCTAGCTAGCTAATCTTCCTCGTGTTCAACAATGAATACGATTCTGTTTTCACTTTGCTTCTTAATATAAATCCAGTGTTCTATAATGACACTATTAGTTTGTGTTTCTTACACCTGCAAACAGCTAGTTTGTCTTTTCTTAGCAAGTTGTGGCTAACTCGGTGTTAGCCGCTAATACCAATGACTTGTTAGCTGGCTAGAAACTTTATTTAACTAGCTAATACATGTACTCAGTTAGATCAAACGTAGCTAGCTAATACGTGTTTTCAGTCAGAGAAAACGTGGCTAGCTAATACATGATTTCAGTCAGAGAAAACGTAGCTAGCTAATTCATGTTTTCAGTCAGAGAAAACGTAGCTAGCTAATTCATGTTTTCAGTCAGAGAAAACGTAGCTAGCTAATTCATGTTTTCAGTCAGAGAAAACGGAGCTAGCTAATACGTATTTTCAGTCAGATCAAACGTAGCTAGCTAATACATGTTTTCAGTCAGAGAAAACATAGCTAGCTAATACATGTTTTCAGTCAGAGAAAACATAGCTAGCTAATACATGATTTCAGTCAGAGAAAAAAAGCTAGCTAATTCATGTTTTCAGTCAGAGAAAACTTAGCTAGCTAATTCATGTTTTCAGTAAGAGAAAACGTAGCTAGCTAATACAGCCTGATACCAGTGATGGCGGAGGCCTAAATCAGCATGTTCATTGTACAACAGTATCTTCTAAATCAAAGAGGAATAGACAAAATCATCTTATTTTTTATGGAAACCTTTATTTAACTAGGCAAGTCATTTCAGAACACATTCTTATTTACAATTACAGGCCTACGCGGCCAAACCCGGACGACGCTGGGTGAATTGTGCGCCTCTCCTCTCCTCAGCCTCCAATCCTCTCTCCTCTCCTCAGCCTCCAATCCTGTCTCCTCTCCTCAGCCTCTACTCATCTCTCCACTCCTATTCTCAGCCTCCAATCCTCTCTCCTCTCCTCAGCCTCTACTCATCTCTCCACTCCTATTCTCAGCCTCCAATCCTCTCTCCTCTCCTCAGCCTCTACTCATCTCTCCACTCCTATTCTCAGCCTCCAATCCTGTCTCCTCTCCTCAGCCTCTACTCATCTCTCCACTCCTATTCTCAGCCTCCAATCCCTCTCTCCTCTCCTCAGCCTCCTCTCATCTCTCCACTCCTATTCTCCTCTCCTCAGCCTCCAATCCTCTCTCCTCTCCTCAGCCTCTTCTCATCTCTCCACTCCTCTCTCTAGCCCTCTCCTCTCCTCAGCCTCTTCTCATCTCTCCTCTCCTCAGCCTCCAATCCTGTCTCCCTTCTCATCTCTCCACTCCTCTCTCCCCTCTCCTCTCTCCTCAGCCTCTTCTCTCTCCTCCTCTCCTCAGCCTCCAATCCTCTCTCCTCTCATCTCTCCACTCCTCTCTCCTCTCCTCAGGCTCCAATCCCTCTCCTCTCCTCAGCCTCCTCTCATCTCTCCACTCCCTTCTCCTCCTCTCCTCTCATCAGACTCAAATCCTCTCTCCTCTCCTCTCTCCAATCCTCTCTCCTCTCCTCAGCCTCCTCTCATCTCTCCACTCCTCTCTCCTCTCCTCTCCTCAGCCTCTAATCCTGTCTCCTCTCCTCAGCCTCTTCTCATCTCTCCTCTCCTCAGACTCCAATCCCTCTCTCCTCTCCTCAGCCTCCAATCCTCTCTCCTCTCCTCAGCCTCTCTCCTCATCTCTCCTCTCCTCAGCCTCCAATCCTCTCTCCTCTCCTCAGCCTCCAATCCTCTCTCCTCTCCTCAGCCTCCAATCCTCTCTCCTCTCCTCAGCCTCCTCTCATCTCTCCACTCCTATTCTCCTCTCCTCAGCCTCCAATCCTCTCTCCTCTCCTCAGCCTCCTCTCATCTCTCCACTCCTATTCTCCTCTCCTCAGCCTCTTC
>NW_027011574.1:222500-225000 GCF_036934945.1 Oncorhynchus masou masou | reverse complement strand
TTTCATTCAATATCCTTCCTGTCCGTGGAATGTGTGGTTTATCTATAATACCACGGGTGGTTTGAGATAATGTGTTGTCTTGGTTACTCCACAAAACATCAGCATTATTACACTCTATATTCCCTATGTGTAGCGCTTCTCGTCTGGTGAAGGAGAAGCGGACCAAAAGGCAGCGTGGTATTTTTGAGACATGTTTACTGGCGATGAAAAACCACGAACAATACAAAAACAACAAACGGAACGTGAAAACCTATACAGCCTATCTGGTGACAACAAACACAGAGACAGGAACAATCACCCACCAAACACTCAAAGAATATGGCTGCCTAAATATGGTTCCCAATCAGAGACAACGATAATCACCTGACTCTGAATGAGAACCGCCTCAGGCAGCCATAGACTAATGCTAGACACCCCATACAACCCCAAGACAAAACACACCACAAAAAACCCATGTCACACCCTGACCTGACCAAATAATGCAGACAAACACAACATACCTCGACCAGGGCCTGACAATATGTAGTGCACTACTTTTAATAACAAGAGCCCCTATGTCAAAAGTAGTGCACTACATAGGGAATTGGGTGTCATTTGGGACTCAGACATTGTGTTTGTGAGTTAATGACGAAACAGCTGCTGAGAAAACAGCTTCAGTGAAAATGTGTTAATTACAGCCTTCAAAATCATTGGTCTTAGCAGGTAGCATATGGGGAAGTCTTGGTCGTGTGTGTGTGTGTGTGTGTGTGTGTGTGTGTGTGTGTGTGTGTGTCACATCTGTCTGTTGTGTAATTTAATAAATACATTTCATTGAGGCATGTCGTAACATGCATTGTTCAAATCAAGACACATTTCTTCACGTGATTGTTATCTTTTTTATTTTTTTATTTTCATTTTACCTTTATTTTACCAGGCAAGTCAGTTAAGAACAAATTCTTATTTTCAATGACGGCCTGGGAACAATGGGTTAATAACTGCCTGACTTTCTTACAAACCATCTCTTCTCTTCATGTTTGTGTAAATGAGCGGATCTGAAAATGTATTTTTATAGACAATGATGATTCACACACACACATGCACACACACACACACACACACACACACACACACACACACACACACACACACACACACACACACACACACATGATTCATTGTCGCTTGACGCCCGTGTTGCCTGTCTCTTCAAAATGGCATTGGTGTCCTTTAAAACCCTGTAGTTATTTAAAACCCTATAGTTATTTAAAACCCTTTTTTGTTATTTAAAACCCTATAGTTATTTAAAACCCTATAGTTATTTAAAACCCTATAGTTATTTAAAACCCTATAGTTATTTAAAACCCTATAGTTATTTAAAACTCTGTAGTTATTTAAAACCCTATAGTTATTTAAAACCCTGTAGTTATTTAAAACCCTGTAGTTATTTAAAACCCTATAGTTATTTAAAACCCTGTAGTTATTTAAAACCCTGTAGTTATTTAAAACCCTATAGTTATTTAAAACCCTATAGTTATTTAAAACCCTGTAGTTATTTAAAACCCTGTAGTTATTTAAAACCCTATAGTTATTTAAAACCCTGTAGTTATTTAAAACCCTGTAGTTATTTAAAACCCTATAGTTATTTGAAACTCTATAGTTATTTAAAACCCTATAGTTATTTAAAACCCTGTAGTTATTTAAAACCCTGTAGTTATTTAAAACACTATAGTTATTTAAAACCCTATAGTTATTTAAAACCCTATAGTTATTTAAAACCCCATAGTTATTTAAAACACTATAGTTATTTAAAACCCTATAGTTATTTAAAACCCTAGTTATTTAAAACCCTATAGTTATTTAAAACCCTATAGTTATATAAAACCCTGTAGTCATTTAAAACCCTATAGTTATTTAAAACCCTATAGTTATTTAAAACCCTATTGTTTTTAATGTGTTGAAGATGCCAGATGACATGACTGACTGACGCATCCTGAGTACGAGGACACATGTTAATGACCAGAACCCACAGCAATGAAAAATAAACACAGGCTGAGATCTTGAAGGAATTCTTCAACTGCTCTCTGTGATTTCAGTATTCGGCAGTAATCTGAGAAGATTAGATTCATCTCAACAGCTAGGTGACACCAGATGTTATCTGTTGTTGGGGAGACCAGTTGGCTGGAGAGGATTGGTGTCAGATGTCTGTTGTTGGGGAGACCAGTTGGCTGGACAGGATTGGTGTCAGATGTCTGTTGTTGGTGAGACCAGTTGGCTGGACAGGGTTGGTGTCAGATATCTGTTGTTGGGGAGACCAGTTGGCTGGACAGGGTTGGTGTCAGATGTCTGTTGTTGGGGAGACCAGTTGGCTGGACAGGATTGGTGTCAGATGTCTGTTGTTGGGGAGACCATTTGGCTGGACAGGGTTGGTGTCAGATATCTGTTGTTGGGGAGACCAGTTGGCTGGACAGGGTTGGTGTCAGATATCTGTTGTTGGGGAGACCAGTTGGCTGGACAGGGTTGG
>NW_027011574.1:215000-217500 GCF_036934945.1 Oncorhynchus masou masou | reverse complement strand
TCCTCACAGACACACTCCTGTTGAGACAGTACGAGTTGATATCAGAGGTGAACAGATCATCCTCACAGACACACTACTGTTGAGACAGTACGAGTTGATATCAGAGGTGAACAGAACATCCTCACAGACACACTACTGTTGAGACAGTACGAGTTGATATCAGAGGTGAACAGATCATCCTCACAGACACACTGTAGTTGGCTGATTGATCTGTTACAGTAGGACCAGATCTATTATAAAGACTGATCGATCTGTTGGACTGTATTGATTATTTAGTATTGATGACTGTAGGACTGTATTGATTATTTAGTATTGATGACTGTAGGACTGTGTTCATTATTTAGTATTGATGACTGTAGGACTGTGTTCATTATTTAGTATTGATGACGGTAGGACTGTATTGATTATTTAGTATTGATGACTGTAGGACTGTATTGATTATTTAGTATTGATGACTGTAGGACTGTGTTCATTATTTAGTATTGATGACGGTAGGACTGTATTGATTATTTAGTATTGATGACTGTAGGACTGTGTTCATTATTTAGTATTGATGACTGTAGGACTGTGTTCATTATTTAGTATTGATGACTGTAGGACTGTGTTCATTATTTAGTATTGATGACTGTAGGACTGTATTCATTATTTAGTATTGATGACTGTAGGTCTGTGTTCATTATTTAGTATTGATGACTGTAGGACTGTGTTCATTATTTAGTATTGATGACAGTAGGACTGTATTGATTATTTAGTATTGATGACTGTGTTCATTATTTAGTATTGATGACTGTAGGACTGTATTGATTATTTAGTATTGATGACTGCAGGACTGTGTTCATTATTTAGTATTGATGACTGTGTTCATTATTTAGTATTGATGACTGTAGGACTGTATTCATTATTTAGTATTGATGACTGTAGGACTGTGTTCATTATTTAGTATTGATGACTGTAGGACTGTGTTCATTATTTAGTATTGATGACTGTAGGACTGTGTTCATTATTTAGTATTGATGACTGTAGGACTGTATTGATTATTTAGTATTGATGACTGTAGGACTGTGTTCATTATTTAGTATTGATGACTGTAGGACTGTGTTCATTATTTAGTATTGATGACTGTAGGACTGTATTGATTATTTAGTATTGATGACTGTAGGACTGTGTTCATTATTTAGTATTGATGACTGTAGGACTGTATTGATTATTTAGTATTGATGACTGTAGGACTGTGTTCATTATTTAGTATTGATGACTGTAGGACTGTGTTCATTATTTAGTATTGATGACTGTGTTCATTATTTAGTATTGATGACTGTAGGACTGTGTTCATTATTTAGTATTGTTGACTGTAGGACTGTATTGATTATTTAGTATTGATGACTGTAGGACTGTATTCATTATTTAGTATTGATGACTGTAGTGCTGTGTTCATTATTTAGTATTGATGACTGTAGGACTGTGTTCATTATTTAGTATTGATGACTGTAGGACTGTATTGATTATTTAGTATTGATGACTGTAGGACTGTGTTCATTATTTAGTATTGATGACTGTAGGACTGTATTGACTATTTAGTATTGATGACTGTAGGACTGTATTGCTTATTTAGTATTGATGACTGTAGGACTGTGTTCATTATTTAGTATTGATGACTGTAGGACTGTATTGATTATTTAGTATTGATGACTGTGTTCATTATTTAGTATTGATGACTGTGTTCATTATTTAGTATTGATGACTGTCGGACTGTGTTCATTATTTAGTATTGATGACTGTAGGACTGTATTGACTATTTAGTATTGATGACTGTAGGACTGTGTTCATTATTTAGTATTGTTACAAGATGGCGTCGATAGAGATGGCAGCTTCTCTTCTCGTCCTTAGTAAACTGCAGTATTTAGTTTTTTTAATGTATTATTTCTTACACTGTTAGCCCAGAAAACATGAAGTGTTATTACATACAGACGGCAGGAACTGTTGGATTTCAGAGAGACGTCAACTTACCAGCACGAATATACGACCAGCACAACGACCAGGAATACGACCAGGACACGACCAGGAATAAGACCAGCACTACGACCAGGAATACGACCAGACGACCAGGAATACCACCAGCACTATGACCAGGAATACGACCAGGAATACGACCATGAATACGACCAGGAATAAGACCAGGAATACAACCAGCACTACGACCAGGACAACGACCAGGAATAAGACCAGCACTACGACCAGGAATACGACCAGCAATACGACCAGGAATACCACCAGCACTATGACCAGGAATACAACCAGCACTACGACCAGGAATACGACCAGGAATACAACCAGCACTACGACCGTGAATACAACCAGCACTACGACCAGGAATACGACCAGCACTACGACCAAGAATGACCAGGAATACGACCAGCACTACATCCAGGAATACAACCAGACTACGACCAGGAATCGACCAGCACTACGACCAGGAATACGACCAGGAATACGACCAGGA
>NW_027011574.1:197500-210000 GCF_036934945.1 Oncorhynchus masou masou | reverse complement strand
TGATTGGTTAATACACCAATTAATGAGTGTATTTTGATTGGTTAAGACACCAATTAATGAGTGTATTTTGATTGGTTAAGACACCAATTAATGAGTGTATTTTGATTGGTTAAGACACCAATTAATGAGTGTATTTTGATTGGTTAAGACACCAATTAATGAGTGTATTTTGGCATGTAAGTCGTTAGGTGAGCTTCTCTTCCTGGAGTACAGCAACATAAGACAGTTAGATACAGTTTAAAATACTACTCGTCATTTCATAACACCTGACCTGACACATTCAGTGTGTTCCCTCAGGCCACCCACAACACCACATATTTACAATACAACATCTATGTGTGTGTGTCTGTGTAGAGTGTGTGTCTTATCATGTGTGTGTGTGTGTGTGTGTGTGTGTGTGTGTGTGTGTGTGTGTGTGTGTGTGTGTGTGTGTGTGTGTGTGTGTGTGTGTGTGTGTGTGTGTGTGTGTGTGTGTGTGTGTGTGTGTGTAGTCACTCGGGGAGGGAGCTCCAGGTGCTAGTGGAATTTCTCATTCTGCTAGTCTTGAAAATAGTTTGTCTGTAGGGGTTGGGGTGAGGAGAGAGGGAGGGAGAGGAGTGTTGCTTGTCATCAGAAAAAAAATAAAGTGCTCTGTTCTATCAGGGGGAAAACAGAGAGAGAGAGAGAGAGAGAGACAGAGAGAGAGACAGAGAGACAGAGACAGAGACAGAGACAGAGAGGTGAGGAGAAACATTTAAGGGAAAGGAGAGAGGCACGTATGAAGAGAGATGTAGGGGAGGATAGAGGGAGGGAGGATTGATGGCAGCAGGCTCTGCAGGAGGGAGCACTGTCCCTCTGCCTCCTCCGGCGTCGTGCCACACACACACAGGCGACACACACTGTTGACACACACCAGCGTCGGGCCACCCCCAGCTCAAATACTAATCAAAGGAATAACTGTGGACATTAACACTGGTGAGCTGAGAGAACACCGCCTGCTACCTGCCTGGTTTGTGAATGACGCCGCACCACACAGAGAGACAACACAGCCTGCTACCTGCCTGGTGTGTGAATGACGCTGCACCACACAGAGAGACAACACAGCCTGCTACCTGCCTGGTGTGTGAATGACGCTGCACCACACAGAGAGACAACACAGCCTGCTACCTGCCTGGTGTGTGAATGACGCTGCACCACACAGAGAGACAACACAGCCTGCTACCTGCCTGGTGTGTGAATGACGCTGCACCACACAGAGAGACAACACAGCCTGCTACCTGCCTGGTGTGTGAATGACGCTGCACCACACAGAGAGACAACACAGCCTGCTACCGCCTGGTGTGTGAATGACGCTGCACCACACAGAGAGACAACACAGCCTGCTACCTGCCTGGTGTGTGAATGACGCTGCACCACACAGAGAGACAACACAGCCTGCTACCTGCCTGGTGTGTGAATGACGCTGCACCACACAGAGAGACAACACAGCCTGCTACCTGCCTGGTGTGTGAATGACGCTGCACCACACAGAGAGACAACACAGCCTGCTACCTGCCTGGTGTGTGAATGACGCTGCACCACACAGAGAGACAACACAGCCTGCTACCTGCCTGGTGTGTGAATGACGCTGCACCACACAGAGAGACAACACAGCCTGCTACCTGCCTGGTGTGTGAATGACGCTGCACCACACAGAGAGACAACACAGCCTGCTACCTGCCTGGTGTGTGAATGACGCTGCACCACACAGAGAGACAACACAGCCTGCTACCTGCCTGGTGTGTGAATGACGCTGCACCACACAGAGAGACAACACAGCCTGCTACCTGCCTGGTGTGTGAATGACGCTACACCACACAGAGAGACAACACAGCCTGCTACCTGCCTGGTGTGTGAATGACGCTGCACCACACAGAGAGACAACACAGCCTGCTACCTGCCTGGTGTGTGAATGACGCTGCACCACACAGAGAGACAACACAGCCTGCTACCTGCCTGGTGTGTGAATGACGCTGCACCACACAGAGAGACAACACAGCCTGCTACCTGCCTGGTGTGTGAATGACGCTGCACCACACAGAGAGACAACACCGCCTGCTACCTGCCTGGTGTGTGAATGACGCTGCACCACACAGAGAGACAACACAGCCTGCTAACAGCCTGGTGTGTGAATGACGCTGCACCACACAGAGAGACAACACAGCCTGCTACCTGCCTGGTGTGTGAATGACGCTGCACCACACAGAGACAACACCGCCTGCTACCTGCCTGGTGTGTGAATGACGCTGCACCACACAGAGAGACAACACAGCCTGCTACCTGCCTGGTGTGTGAAACAACCTGAACCACAGAATGCTCCGACCAATAAGAGAGTATAAAACAGGTTATATCAGATGGATTGTGTGTAACCTTACTCAGCGTTAACATATACAGTAATGGATATAAGGTCATGATAGAGGAAGGTCTGCTGTTCAGCATGGACTAGCGGCAGCCACATGCTAAAGTAATGAAGGTCATGAGACTGAAGGTCTGTGTTCAGCATGGACTAGCAGCTAGCCACATGCAAAGTAATGAAGGTCATGAGACTGAAGGTCTGCCTGTTCAGCATGGACTAGCAGCTAGCCACATGCTAAAGTAATGAAGGTCATGACAGAGGATGGTCTGCTGTTCAGCATGGACTAGCAGCTAGCCACATGCTAAAGTAATGAAGGTCATGAGACTGAAGGTCTGCTATTCAGCATGGACTAGCAGCTAGCCACATGCTAAAGTAATGAAGGTCATGAGACTGAAGGTCTGCTGTTCAGCATGGACAGCAGCTAGCCACATGCTAAAGTAATGAAGGTCATGAGACTGAAGGTCTGCTGTTCAGCATGGACTAGCAGCAGCCACATGCTAAAGTAATGAAGGTCATGACAGACGAAGGTCTGCTGTTCAGCATGGACTAGCAGCTAGCCACATGCTAAAGTAATGAAGGTCATGAGACTGAAGGTCTGCTGTTCAGCATGGACTAGCAGCTAGCCACATGCTAAAGTAATGAAGGTCATGAGACTGAAGGTCTGCTATTCAGCATGGACTAGCGGCACCCACATGCTAAAGTAATGAAGGTCATGAGACTGAAGGTCTGCTGTTCAGCATGGACTAGCAGCTAGCCACATGCTAAAGTAATGAAGGTCATGAGACTGAAGGTCTGCTGTTCAGCATGGACTAGCAGCTAGCCACATGCTAAAGTAATGAAGGTCATGAGACTGAAGGTCTGCTGTTCAGCATGGACTAGCAGCTAGCCACATGCTAAAGTAATGAAGATCATGAGACTGAAGGTCCTGTTCAGCATGGACTAGCGGCTAGCCACATGCTAAAGTAATGAAGGTCATGAGACTGAAGGTCTGCTATTCAGCATGGACTAGCGGCTAGCCACATGCTAAAGTAATGAAGGTCATGAGACTGAAGGTCTGCTGTTCAGCATGGAGCAGCTAGCCACATGCTAAAGTAATGAAGGTCATGAGACTGAAGGTCTGCTGTTCAGCATGGACTAGCAGCTAGCAACATGCTAAAGTAATGAAGGTCATGACAGAGGAAGGTCTGCTGTTCAGCATGGACTAGCAGCTAGCCACATGCTAAAGTAATGAAGGTCATGAGACTGAAGGTCTGCTGTTCAGCATGGACTAGCAGCTAGCCACATGCTAAAGTAATGAAGGTCATGAGACTGAAGGTCTGCTATTCAGCATGGACTAGCAGCTAGCCACATGCTAAAGTAATGAAGGTCATGAGACTGAAGGTCTGCTGTTCAGCATGGACTAGCAGCTAGCCACATGCTAAAGTAATGAAGGTCATGAGACTGAAGGTCTGCTGTTCAGCATGGACTAGCGGCTAGCAACATGCTAAAGTAATGAAGGTCATGAGACTGAAGGTCTGCTGTTCAGCATGGACTAGCAGCTAGCCACATGCTAAAGTAATGAAGGTCATGAGACTGAAGGTCTGCTGTTCAGCATGGACTAGCAGCTAGCCACATGCTAAAGTAATGAAGGTCATGAGACTGAAGGTCTGCTGTTCAGCATGGACTAGCAGCTAGCCACATGCTAAAGTAATGAAGGTCATGAGACTGAAGGTCTGCTGTTCAGCATGGACTAGCAGCTAGCCACATGCTAAAGTAATGAAGGTCATGAGACTGATGGTCTGCTGTTCAGCATGGACTAGCAGCTAGCCACATGCTAAAGTAATGAAGGTCATGAGACTGAAGGTCTGCTGTTCAGCATGGACTAGCAGCTAGCCACATGCTAAAGTAATGAAGGTCATGAGACTGAAGGTCTGCTGTTCAGCATGGACTAGCAGCTAGCCACATGCTAAAGTAATGAAGGTCATGAGACTGAAGGTCTGCTGTTCAGCATGGACTAGCAGCTAGCCACATGCTAAAGTAATGAAGGAGACTACATCTGAACACAGTGGATTATAAACTAGCTGTGGTCGTCCATTGGCACGTGGAATACAATCTGTGGCATGTGTGTGTGTGTGTGTGTGTGTGTGTGTGTGTGTGTGTGTGTGTGTGTGTGTGTGTGTGTGTGTGTGTGTGTGTGTGTGTGTGTGTGTGTGTGTGTGTGTGTGTGTGTGTGTGTGTGTGTGTGTGTGTGTGTGTGTGTGTATTAGTCACCATGTGATGACAGAACTAATTAACAGAACCCTTATCTTCATTAACCAGGATCACACAGTTAGTACAGGATATTAGAGGACACACACACACACACGTACGCACACACACACACACACACACACACACACACACACACACACACACACACACACACACACACACACACACACACACAGACACACACACACACGCACACGCACACGCACGCACGTATGCACACACACACACAGGCCTCATACACACACACACACCACACATATACACACACACACACACCACACACATATACACACACACACACACACAGACACACACACACACTCTACCTAGAGAAATGACAGAACCACCGACCATTCTACACACACACACACACACACACACACACACACAGGCCACACACACACACACACACACACTACCTTGAGGAACAGCAGGGCTGACGAGGCTTTAATTGGGAGTCTATTGTCCCTCAGCAGCGTGAACACAGACTCTCCCGTCTCCCCATGCACTCCCACAGGGAGAGAATCTACACGGAGGACAGGAAAACATTCTCCACGGTCTGAATCAGAGATGTAGAGAGAAGGAGGAAGAGGAGGGAGAGGAAGAAGAGGAGGGAGATGAGGAAGGAAGGAGAGGAAGGAGAGGAGAGACATTTCCTGTGCCTTGGTTGAGCTGCTGGGGGTTGGGATTGGTTGAGCTGCTAGGGGTTGGGATTGGTTGAGCTGCTAGGGGTTGGGATTGGTTGAGCTGCTAGGGGTTGGGATTGGTTGAGCTGCTAGGGGTTGGGATTGGTTGAGCTGCTAGGGGTTGGGATTGGTTGAGCTGCTAGGGGTTGGGATTGGTTGAGCTGCTAGGGGTTGGGATTGGTTGAGCTGCTAGGGGTTGGGATTGGTTGAGCTGCTAGGGGTTGGGATTGGTTGAGCTGCTAGGGGTTGGGATTGGTTGAGCTGCTAGGGGTTGGGATTGGTTGAGCTGCTAGGGGTTGGGATTGGTTGAGCTGCTAGGGGTTGGGATTGGTTGAGCTGCTAGGGGTTGGGTTGGGAGCTGCTAGGGGTTGGTTGAGCTGCTAGGGGTTGGGATTGGTTGAGCTGCTAGGGGTTGGGATTGGTTGAGCTGCTAGGGGTGGGATTGCTAGGGGTTGGGATTGGTTGAGCTGCTAGGGGTTGGGATTGGTTGAGCTGCTAGGGGTTGGGATTGGTTGAGCTGCTAGGGGTTGGGATTGGTTGAGCTGCTAGGGGTTGGGATTGGTTGAGCTGCTAGGGGTTGGGATTGGTTGAGCTGCTAGGGGTTGGGATTGGTTGAGCTGCTAGGGGTTGGGATTGGTTGAGCTGCTAGGGGTTGTGATTGGTTGAAGGTATAAGTAACCTGAGTCAGGTTATTAGGTCTCCATGGGGGGACAGTCAGAGAAACACACCTGCACACACACACACCTGCACACACACACACACACACACACATCTCGGTCTCCAGAGCATACCCAGTCAGAGGTGGTAGACTGCAGGTTACAGGGCTAATTAGCTGGCTAACAGTAATTAACAACAAACCTCAGCACTTTGAAGAGCAACACAGATCAATTATAGAGATAGTGTGGAATCACACACACACGCACACACACGCACGCGCACGCACGCACACACACACACACACACACACACACACACACACACACACACACACACACACACACACACACACACACACACACAAATACATACACTGTTAGTCATGATGGGCCTGCCTGCGTTTGCACTGCAGTGCACATGTGTGTGCATGTCTGTCAGGTACTATGGGTGGTAGTGTCTGAGGTAGAGGACTATGGGTGGTAGTGTCTGAGGTAGAGGACTATGGGTGGTAGTGTCTGAGGTAGAGTACTATGGGTGGTAGTGTCTGTCAGGTAGAGTACTATGGGTGGTAGTGTCTGTCAGGTAGAGGACTATGGGTGGTAGTGTCTGTCAGGTGAGTACTATGGGTGGTAGTGTCTGAGGTAGAGGACTATGGGTGGTAGTGTCTGAGGTAGAGGACTATGGGTGGTAGTGTCTGAGGTAGAGGACTATGGGTGGTAGTGTCTGAGGTAGAGGACTATGGGTGGTAGTGTCTGAGGTAGAGGACTATGGGTGGTAGTGTCTGTCAGGTAGAGGACTATGGGTGGTAGTGTCTGTCAGGTAGAGGACTATGGGTGGTAGTGTCTGAGGTAGAGGACTATGGGTGGTAGTGTCTGAGGTAGAGGACTATGGGTGGTAGTGTCTGTCAGGTAGAGGACTATGGGTGGTAGTGTCTGTCAGGTAGAGGACTATGGGTGGTAGTGTCTGAGGTAGAGGACTATTGGTGGTAGTGTCTGTCATGTAGAGGACTATGGGTGGTAGTGTCTGTCAGGTAGAGATGGGTGGAGTGTCTGAGGTAGAGGACTATGGGTGGTAGTGTCTGTCAGGTAGAGGACTATGGGTGGTAGTGTCTGTAGAGGACACTGTCTGTCAGGAGAGACTATGGGTGGTAGTGTCTGGAGGTAGAGGACTATGGGTGGTAGTGTCTGTCAGGTAGAGGACTATGGGTGGTAGTGTCTGTCAGGTAGAAACTAGGTAGAGGACTATGGGTGGTAGTGTCTGTCTAGGTAGGTAGAGGACTATGGGTGGTAGTGTCTGAGGTAGAGGACTATGGGTGGTAGTGTCTGAGGTAGAGGACTATGGGTGGTAGTGTCTGAGGTAGAGGACTATGGGTGGTAGTGTCTGTCAGGTAGAGGACTATGGGTGGTAGTGTCTGTGTAGAGGACTATGGGTGGTAGTGTCTGTCAGAGGACTATGGGTGGTAGTGTCTGAGGTAGAGGATGGGTGGACTATGACTATGGGTGGTAGTGTCTGTCAGGTAGAGGACTATGGGTGGTAGTGTCTGTCAGGTAGAGGACTATGTAGTGTCTGAGGTAGAGTACTATGGGTGGTAGTGTCTGAGGTAGAGGACTATGGGTGGTAGTGTCTGTCAGGTAGAGGACTATGGGTGGTAGTGTCTGAGGTAGAGGACTATTGGTGGTAGTGTCTGTCATGTAGAGGACTATGGGTGGTAGTGTCTGTCAGATAGAGGACTATGGGTGGTAGTGTCTGAGTAGAGGATTATGGGTGGTAGTGTCTGAGGTAGAGGACTATGGGTTAGTGTCTGTCGGGTAGAGGACTATGGGTGGTAGTGTCTGAGGTAGAGGACTATGGGTGGTAGTGTCTAGGTAGAGGACTATGTGTGGTAGTGTCTGTCGGGTAGAGGACTATGTGTGGTAGTGTCTGTCAGGTAGAGTACTATGGGTGGTAGTGTCTGAGGTAGAGTACTATGGGTGGTAGTGTCTGAGGTAGAGGACTAGGGTGTAGTGTCTGTCAGGTAGAGGACTATGGGTGGGTGTCTATGGGTGAGGTGAGGACTATTGGTGGTAGTGTCTGTCATGTAGAGGACTATGGGTGGTAGTGTCTGTCAGGTAGAGGACTATGGGTGTAGTGTCTGTAGGTAGAGGACTATGTGTGAGTGTCTGTCAGGTAGAGGACTATGGGTGGTAGTGTCTGAGGTGAGGACTATGGGTGGTATGTTGTCAGGTAGAGGACATGTGTGGTAGTGTCTGTCAGGTAGAGGACTATGGGATTAGTGTCTGTCAGGTAGAGTACATGGGTGTAGTGTCTAGGTAGAGGACTATGGGTGGAGTGTCTGTCAGGTAGAGGACTATGGGTGGTAGTGTCTGAGGTAGAGGACTATGGGTGGTAGTGTGAGGTACATGGGTGGTAGTGTCTGAGGTAGAGGACTATGGGTGGTAGTGTCTGTCAGGTAGAGGACTATGGGTGTAGTGTCTGAGGTAGAGGACATTGGTGATGTCTGTCATGTAGAGGACTATGGGTGGTACGTCAGGTAGAGGACTATGGGTGGTAGTGTCTACAGGTAGAGGACTAGGGTGGTATGTCTGTCAGGTAGAGGACTATGGGTGGTAGTGTCTGAGGTAGAGGACTATGTGTCTACAGGTAGAGGACTAGGGTGGTGTGTCTGTCAGGTAGAGGAGCAGTGTCTGTCTACAGTACTATGGGTGGTAGTGTCTGAGGTAGAGGACTATGGGTTAGTGTCTGTCAGGTAGAGGACTATGGGTGGTAGTGTCTGAGGTAGAGGACATGGGTGGTAGTGTCTGAGGTAGAGGACTATGGGTGGTAGTGTCTGTCAGGTAGAGGACATGGGTGGTAGTGTCAGGTAGGGTACTATGGGTGGTAGTGTCTGAGGTAGAGGACTATGGGTGGTACAGGTAGAGGACTATGGGTGGTAGTGTCTGTCAGGTAGAGTACTATGGGTGGTACAGGTAGAGGACTATGGGTGGTAGTGTCTGAGGAAGAGGTGGGTGGTAGTGTCTGTCAGGAAGGACTATGGGTGGAGTGTCTGTCAGGTAGAGGACTATGGGTGGTAGTGTCTCCTGAGTACTAACAGTGTCTGAGGTAGAGGACTATGGGTGGTAGTGTCTGTCAGGTAGAGGACTATGGGTGGTAGTGTCTGAGGTAGAGGACTATTGGTGGTAGTGTCTGTCATTAAGGACTATGGGTGGTAGTGTCTGTCAGGTAGAGGACTATGGGTGGTAGTGTCTGAGGTAGAGGATATGGGTGGTAGTGTCTGAGGTAGAGGACTATGGGTGGTAGTGTCTGTCGGGTAGAGGACTATGGGTGGTAGTGTCTGAGGTAGAGGACTATGGGTGGTAGTGTCTGAGGTAGAGGACTATGTGTGGTAGTGTCTGTCGGGTAGAGGACTATGGGTTAGTGTCTGTCAGGTAGAGTACTATGGGTGGTAGTGTCTGAGGTAGAGGACTATGGGTGGTAGTGTCTGTCAGGTAGAGGACTATGGGTGGTAGTGTCTGAGGTAGAGGACTATTGGTGGTAGTGTCTGTCATGTAGAGGACTATGGGTGGTAGTGGTCAGGTAGAGGACTATGGGTGGAGTGTCTGTCAGGTAGGGACTTGGGTGGTAGTGTCTGTCAGGTAGAGGACTATGGGTGGTAGTGTCTGAGGTAGAGGACTATGGGTGGTAGTGTCTGTCAGGTAGAGGACTATGGTGGTAGTGTCTGTCAGGTAGAGGACTATGGGGGGTAGTGTCTGTCAGGTGGAGTACTATGGGTGGTAGTGTCTGAGGTAGAGGACTATGGGTGGTAGTGTCTGTCAGGTAGAGGACTATGGGTGGTAGTGTCTGAGGTAGAGGACTATGGGTGGTAGTGTCAGGTAGAGGACTATGGGTGGTAGTGTCTGTCAGGTAGAGGGTCAGTGTCTGAGGTAGAGGTACTATGGGTGGTAGTGTCTGTCAGGTAGGGTACTATGGGTGGTAGTGTCTGGGGAGACAGTAGAGGACTATGGGTGGTAGTGTCTGTCAGGTAGAGGACTATGGGTGGTAGTGTCTGTCAGGTAGATACTATGGGTGGTAGTGTCTGAGGTACAGGACTATGGGTGGTAGTGTCTGAGGTAGAGGACTATGGGTGGTAGTGTCTGTCAGGTAGAGGACTATGGGTGGTAGTGTCTGTCAGGTAGAGTACTTTGGGTGGTAGTGTCTGAGGTAGAGGACTATGGGTGGTAGTGTCTGTCAGGTAGAGGACTATGGGTGGTAGTGTCTGTCAGGTAGAGGACTATGGGTGGTAGTGTCAGGTAGAGGACTATGGGTGGTAGTGTCTGTCAGGTAGAGGACTATGGGTGGTAGTGTCTGAGGTAGAGGACTATGGGTGGTAGTGTCTGTCAGGTAGAGTACTATGGGTGGTAGTGTATGAGGTAGAGGACTATGGGTGGTAGTGTCTGAGGTAGGGGACTATGGGTGGTAGTGTCTGTCAGGTAGAGGACTATGGGTGGTAGTGTCTGTCGGGTAGAGGACTATGGGTGGTAGTGTCTGAGGTAGAGGACTATGGGTGGTAGTGTCTGTCAGGTAGAGGACTATGGGTGGTAGTGTCTGTCAGGTAGAGGACTATGGGTGGTAGTGTCTGTCAGGTAGAGGACTATGGGTGGTAGTGTCTGTCAGGTAGAGGACTATGGGTGGTAGTGTCTGAGGTAGAGGACTATGGGTGGTAGTGTCTTTCAGGTAGAGGACTATGGGTGGTAGTGTCTGTCAGGTAGAGGACTATGGGTTGTAGTGTCTGTCAGGTAGAGGACTATGGGTGGTAGTGTCTGAGGTAGAGACTATGGGTGGTAGTGTCTGTCAGGTAGAGGACTATGGGTGGTAGTGTCTGCCAGGTAGAGGACTATGGGTGGTAGTGTCTGAGGTAGAGGACTATGGGTGGTAGTGTCTGTCAGGTAGAGGACTATGGGTGGTAGTGTCTGTCAGGTAGAGGACTATGGGTGGTAGTGTCTGAGGTAGAGGACTATGGGTGGTATACCATGCAGTATACGTTAGGTAACATACAGTAGGTAACCACGTAGTGTACAGTATGTAAACATGCAGTATTCAGTAGGTAACCATGCAGTGCACGTTTGGTAACCATGCAGTATACAGTAGGTATGTATGAAGCTGTGGATTTGCTAGCTCATTAGCTAGTTATTTGCGCCCGTTGTTCAAGTCAACGGGATGAAATGTATTTTATAAAGCACTTTTTACGTCAGCAGTCGGACACAAAGGGCTTTTTACCAAGAACGGTTACGTGAACATGTGTCTACATACAGTGTGATGTGTTCTAGGTTACGTGAACATGTTTCTACGTACAGAGTTATGTGTTCTAGGTGACGTGAACATGTTTCTACGTACAGTGTGATGTGTTCTAGGTGACGTGAACATGTTTCTACGTACAGTGTGATGTGTTCTAGGTTACGTGAACATGTTTCTACGTACAATGTGATGTGTTCTAGGTCACGTGAACATGTTTCTACGTACAGAGTGATGTGTTCTCGGTTACGTGAACATGTTTCTACGTACAGTGTGATGTGTTCTAGGTTACGTGAACATGACGTACAGTGTGAGTTCTAGGTTATGTGAACATGATTCTACGTAGTGTGATGTGTTCTAGGTTACGTGAACATGACGTACAGTGTGATGTGTTCTAGGTTACGTGAACATGTTTCTACGTAGTGTGATGTGTTTAGGTTACATGAACATGATTCTACATACAGTGTGATGTGTTCTAGGTTACG
The DNA here is from genome assembly GCF_036934945.1 of Oncorhynchus masou masou. NCBI lineage: Eukaryota > Metazoa > Chordata > Actinopteri > Salmoniformes > Salmonidae > Oncorhynchus > Oncorhynchus masou. Next base: position 198,280 of record NW_027011574.1, on the reverse strand, counting down.
TGAACATGTTTCTACGTAGTGTGATGTGTTCTAGGTTACGTGAACATGATTCTACGTACAGTGTGATGTGTTCTAGGTTACGTGAACATGATTCTACGTAGTGTGATGTGTTCTAGGTTACATGAACATGATTCTACGTACAGTGTGATGTGTTCTAGGTTACGTGAACATGTTTCTACGTAGTGTGATGTGTTCTAGGTTACGTGAACATGTTTCTACGTACAGTGTGATGTGTTCTCGGTTCCGTGAACATGTTTCTACGTACAGTGTGATGTGTTCTAGGTTACGTGAACATGTTTCTACGTACAGTGTGATGTGTTCTAGGTTATGTGAACATGATTCTAGGTTACGTGAACATGATTCTACATACAGTGTGATGTGTTCTAGGTTACGTGAACATGTTTCTACGTACAGTGTGATGTGTTCTAGGTTACGTGAACATAATTCTACGTACAGTGTGATGTGTTCTAGGTTACGTGAACATGATTCTACGTAGTGTGATGTGTTCTAGGTTACGTGAACATGATTCTACGTACAGTGTGATGTGTTCTAGGTTACATGAACATGTTTCTACATAGTGTGATGTGTTCTAGTTTACGTGAACATGTTTCTACGTACAGTGTGATGTGTTCTAGGTTACGTGAACATGTTTCTACGTAGTGTGATGTGTTCTAGGTTACGTGAACATGTTTCTACGTTCAGTGTGATGTGTTCTAGGTTACGTGAACATGTGTCTACATACAGTGTGATGTGTTCTAGGTTACGTGAACATGTGTCTAC
>NW_027011574.1:192500-195000 GCF_036934945.1 Oncorhynchus masou masou | reverse complement strand
TCACAATGAGTGCTCTATATAGGGAATAGGGTGCCATTTTGGACACCATGTCTTGTCTCAGCAAGTTAGAAACGTTAGCGAAGCCCCATATGTTGATATATCAGTGTGGACGACCATGTTGAAACCAGACCACTGCTACAGTCCTCTGTTGTTTCGGTGGTAATTATCTCTCCTCTTGGTTAATTGTTTGAGAACCTGTAAAAACAGCAGTCGGTTCTGTCTGGATTGTGTGTCTGAGCTTCAACTTCCTTCTGTTTGTTCCACTCGGTTTCCTCATCTCCTCTCCTCATCTCCTCTCCTCCCCCATCCCTCCTCTCCTCTCCTCCTTAACATCCCTCTTCTCCTCCTCCTCATCCCTCCTCTCCTCATCCCTTCCTCCTCTCCTCCCCTCATCCCTCCTCCCTTCCCTCTTCCTCCTCTCCTCCCCCTCATCCCTCCCCTCTCCTCCCCTCATCCCTCCCTCCTCCCTCTCCTCTCCTCTCCCTCTCCCTCCTCTCCTCTCCTCCCCTCTCCCTCCTCTCCCTCCCCTCCCCTCTCCTCTCCTCTCCTCTCTCTCCTCTCCTCTCCTCATCCCTCTCCTCTCCTCTCCTCATCCCTCCTCTCCTCTCTCCTCCCCTCATCCTCCTCCTCCCCTCATCCCTCCTCCCCTCATCCCTCATCCCTCCTCCCTCCCTCCCCTCTCCTCTCCTCCCCTCATCCCTCCTCCCCTCTTCCTCTCCTCCCCTCATCCCTCTCTCCCTCCTCCCCTCTTCCTCTCCTCCCCTCTTCCTCTCCTCATCTCTTCCTCTCCGTATGCCGTTGTTCTCCAGCTGTTGCATTAACATGACAAGTGGTTGGGGAATGTTCCTGATTGTTCAGTGACCAATAACAGGCCTAGCATAGAGCTGTCAGCCAGTGTTTTCCACCCACTGGGTTGTGTTCGGGCTGCACCTGGGTTTTTACCCCCAGGCAGGGAGGGGGGGGGGCAGGTAGTCCAGGGAGGCTTGAGGAGGACGTGGTTTAGAGGGGTCAGGTAGTGCAGGGGAGGCTTGAGGTGGACGTGATTTAGGGGGTCAGGTAGTCCAGGGGAGGCTTGAGGAGTTTGTGGTTTGGGGGGTCAGGTAGTGCAGGGGAGGCTTGAGGAGGACGTGATTTAGAGGGGTCAGGTAGTGCAGGGGAGGCTTGAGGAGGACGTGATTTAGGGGGTCAGGTAGTGCAGGGGAGGCTTGAGGAGGACGTGATTTGGGGGGTCAGGTAGTGCAGGGGAGGCTTGAGGAGGGACGTGGTTTAGGGGGGTCAGGTAGTGCAGGGGAGGCTTGAGGAGGACGTGATTTAGGGGGGTCAGGTAGTCCCGGGGAGGCTTGAGGAGTTTGTGGTTTGGGGGGTCAGGTAGTGCAGGGGAGGCTTGAGGAGGACGTGATTTAGGGGGTCAGGTAGTCCAGGGGAGGCTTGAGGAGTTCGTGATTTAGGGGGGTCAGGTAGTGCAGGGGAGGCTTGAGGAGGACGTGATTTAGGGGGTCAGGTAGTGCAGGGGAGGCTTGAGGAGGACGTGGTTTAGGGGGTCAGGTAGTCCAGGGGAGGCTTGAGGTGGACGGACGTGATTTAGGGGGTCAGGTAGTGCAGGGGAGGCTTGAGGTGGACGTGATTTAGGGGGTCAGGTAGTGCAGGGGAGGCTTGAGGTGGACGTGGTTTAGAGGGGTCAGGTAGTGCAGGGGAGGCTTGAGGAGGACGTGGTTTAGAGGGGTCAGGTAGTGCAGGGGAGGCTTGAGGAGGACGTGATTTAGGGGGGGTCAGCCTGTGTCTGTCCAGAAGAAGGGAGACTCTTCAAAAGACAGTGTGTGTGGTGTGGTGTGGTGTGTGTGGTGTGTGTGGTGTGTGTGGTGTGTGTGGTGTGTGTGGTGTGGTGTGTGTGGTGTGTGTGGTGTGTGTGGTGTGGTGTGTGTGGTGTGTGTGGTGTGTGGTGTGGTGTGGTGTGTGGTGTGGTGTGGTGTGGTGTGTGTGTGTGGTGTGTGGTGTGGTGTGGTGTGGTGTGTGTGGTGTGTGTGGTGTGTGTGGTGTGGTGTGTGGTGTGTGTGGTGTGGTGTGTGTGTGTGTGTGGTGTGGTGTGTGTGTGTGGTGTGGTGTGTGTGTGTGGTGTGTGTGGTGTGTGTGTGTGTGTGGTGTGGTGTGTGTGTGTGGTGTGTGTGTGTGTGTGTGTGTGTGTGGTGTGTGTGTGGTGTGGTGTGTGTGTGTGTGTGGTGTGTGTGTGTGTGTGTGTGGTGTGGTGTGTGTGGTGTGTGTGGTGTGTGTGGTGTGTGGTGTGGTGTGGTGTGTGTGGTGTGGTGTGGTGTGGTGTGGTGTGGTGTGGTGTGTGTGGTGTGGTGTGGTGTGTGGTGTGGTGTGGTGCGTGTGTGGAGTGTGTGGTGTGGTGTGGTGTGTGTGGTGTGGTGTGGATATGTCTCCAGTCTCCAACAGCTGAAATTTGCATGGAGTCGTTGGAGCTTGGAGCCAGTGAAGACTGTTGTCGTTGCTATAGAGACAT
>NW_027011574.1:180000-187500 GCF_036934945.1 Oncorhynchus masou masou | reverse complement strand
TGGGGTTCACATTGAGGCCAGTGCAATAAAAAAAGCAAATTAATAAATAAATAACATCTATGGCAACTATAGAAGATTTAAATGAATGTATTAACCATTGAGAATCTATCAAGTATTGTGAAAGGTAGGAGGAAGAGGAGGAGGAGGGAGAAGGGGGGAGGAGGAAGAGGAGGAGGAGGAGGAGGAGGGAGAAGGGGAGGAGGGGGAAGGGGAGGAAGAGGAGGGGGAAGGGGAGGAGGAGGAGGAGGAGGGGGAGCGAGATATAAAATAACCCTCTATATACAATCTCCAGTTCAATTTGCTGTCGGGTTTAAGATTAGGGTCACAGATTAGGAGGTTTATCGGGGATTTAGAATGGGATTATTGGGGCTCAGCCGTGTTAAATCACAGATCGGAGAATTTGAAGAATAATAACACCTGCATCCGTTTAAACAACGAGTATTATCACCACGGCAACCTGGCATCCACCTCTACATGGCTGACATTGTGTCCTCGCGGTAACAGGGATAGGAAAGGTGGACTGGGCATCGTTGCCCTTCTGTTCCTGAAAGGAAGTAGTCAGATCACAGCTCTACTGTGGTGTAGTCAGATCACAGCTCTACTGTGGTGTAGTCAGATCACAGCTCTAATGTGGTGTAGTCAGATCACAGCTCTACTGTGGTGTAGTCAGATCACAGCTCTACTGATGTAGTCAGATCACAGCTCTACTGTGGTGTAGTCAGATCACAGCTCTACTGTGGTGTAGTCAGATCACAGCTCTACTGTGGTGTAGTCAGATCACAGCTCTACTGTGATGTAGTCAGATCACAGCTCTACTGTGGTGTAGTCAGATCACAACTCTACTGTGGTGTAGTCAGATCACAGCTCTACTGTGGTGTAGTCAGATCACAGCTCTACAGTCAGATCACAGCTCTACTGTGGTGTAGTCAGATCACAGCTCTACTGTGGTGTAGTCAGATCACAGCTCTACTGTGGTGTAGTCAGATCACAGCTCTACTGTGGTGTAGTCAGATCACAGCTCTACTGTGGTGTAGTCAGATCACAGCTCTACTGTGGTGTAGTCAGATCACAGCTCTACTGTGGGTAGTCAGATCACAGCTCTACTGTGGTGTAGTCAGATCACAGCTCTACTGTGATGTAGTCAGATCACAACTCTACTGTGGTGTAGTCAGATCACAGCTCTACTGTGGTGTAGTCAGATCACAGCTCTACAGTCAGATTCTACTGTGGTGTAGTCAGATCACAGCTCTATGTAGTCAGATCACAGCTCTACTGTGATGCAGTCAGATCACAGCTCTACTGTGGTGTAGTCAGATCACAGCTCTACTGTGGTGTAGTCAGATCACAGCTCTACTGTGGTGTATTCAGATCACAGCTCTACTGTGGTGTAGTCAGATCACAGCTCTACTGTGGTGTAGTCAGATCACAGCTCTACTGTGGTAAGTCAGATCACAGCTCTACTGTGGTGTAGTCAGATCACAGCTCTACTGTGGTGTAGTCAGATCACAGCTCTACCTGGTGTAGTCAGATCACAGCTCTACTGTGGTGTAGTCATATCACAGCTCTACTGTGGTGTAGTCAGATCACAGCTAACTGGGATAGGATCACAGCTCTACTGGGTAGTCAGATCACAGCTCTACTGTGGTGTAGTCAGATCACAGCTCTACTGTGATGTAGTCAGATCACAGCTCTACTGTGGTGTAGTCAGATCACAGCTCTACTGTGGTGTAGTCAGATCACAGCTCTACTGTGGTGTAGTCAGATCACAGCTCTACTGTGATGCAGTCAGATCACAGCTCTACTGTGGTGTAGTCAGATCACAGCTCTACTGTGGTGTAGTCAGATCACAGCTCTACTGTGGTGTAGTCAGATCACAGCTCTACTGTGGTGTAGTCAGATCACAGCTCTACTGTGGTGTAGTCAGATCACAGCTCTACTACAGATCACAGCTCTACTGTGGTGTAGTCAGATCACAGCTCTACTGTGGTGTAGTCAGATCACAGCTGTAGTCAGATCACATCTGTCTGCTGCTACTGTGGTGTGTCAGTGTAGTCAGATCAGACATCTGTCTGCTGCTCTACTGTGGTGCAGTCTTTCTAGTGTCTGTAAAGGTTATCTGGCTGTCCCCATAGGAGAACCCTTTTTGGTTCCAGGTGGAAGTTCTACTGTGGGTTCTACTGGGAAGGGAAAAGGGTTCTACATGCAACCCAAAGGGGTTCTACTGGGAAGGGAAAATGGTTCTCCTGTGGGAACAGCTGAAGAACCTTTGGATTCCTTTTATCTAAGAGTGTATGGTTCACCATATATAGATACACACACAACAGCACACACACGCTCACGCACAGCCACACACACACACACACACACACTACTGTTTCTATGCGGCATAGGTATATCCTGCTCTCTGCCCAAAGGGCCTCTCCTGCTGTGAATCTTAAGGCACTAAGGAGAGATTAGGGAGGGGAGGGAGGGAGGTGGAGAGGAGAGAGAGGAGGGGGGTGGAGCGGAGAGAGAGGAGGGAGGTGGAGAGGAGGGAGAGATAGAGGAGGGAGGTGGAGAGGAGAGAGAGGAGGGGGGTGGAGCGGAGAGAGAGGAGGGAGGTGGAGAGGAGGGAGAGATAGAGGAGGGAGGTGGAGAGGAGAGAGAGGAGGAGGGGGGTGGAGCGGAGAGAGAGAGGAGGGAGGTGGAGAGGAGGGAGAGATAGAGGGGGGAGGTGGAGAGGAGAGAGAGAGAGCGAGGAGGGAGGTGGAGAGGAGAGAGAGAGAGAGGAGGGAGGTTAGGGGAGAGAGGAGGGAGGTTGGGGGAGAGAGAGGAGGGAGGTAGAGAGGAGAGAGAGGAGGGAGGTGGAGAGGAGAGAGGTTAGAGGAGAGAGGGAGGGAGGTGGAGAGGAGGGAGGTGGAGAGGAGAGGAGGGAGGTTAGGGGAGAGAGAGGAGGAGGTGGAGGGGAGAGAGAGGAGGGTGTGAGGATGAAAGAGAGGAGGGAGGTTAGGGGAGAGAGAGGAGGGAGGTTAGGGGAGAGAGAGGAGGGAGGTTGAGGGGAGAGAGAGGAGGGTGTGAGGAGGAGAGAGAGGAGGGAGGTTTGGGGAGAGAGAGGGGGGAGGTGGAGATGAGAGAGAGAGAGAGAACGAGTTATAGATGGTGAAAGATATTCATTTTTATTGTTTATTTAACTTGCTTTCACAATGTAAACATATGGTTCCCATGCCAATAAAGCCCTTGAATTGAAAAATCGATATTGAGAGAGAGGAGAGAGATCCTAGAGATGGAAAAGGCCTCTCTTCTCATCTCTCCACACCCTCTGGACATGTAAGCACAGTCCAGCTGTTACCAAGGCAGTGGGTCCTTTTAAGCTGTGTTATGTGTTGACAGGAAGGAGCAGAGAGGATGATGGGAGCAGGTTGAAGGGCATCTGTCTCGGGGGCTCTTCTCACTCTCCTCCTCTCTCTCACTGTTGTATGTCCCTTCTCTCTCTCTCTCTCTCTCTCTCGCTCTCTCTCTCTCTCTCTCGCTCTCTCTCGCTCTCTCTCGCTCTCTCTCTCGCTCTCTCTCTCTCTCTCTCTCTGGGTTAGCTGTAACTCATGAGGGCAGTTGTTGTGGGGTTGCCCAGGTCTCTGCTTAGACCACAGGGGTGATGGTACTATAGTACTATTAAAGACAGTACAGGTACAGCAGAGAGAGAGAACTGAGAGAGAGAACAGAGAGAGAGAACAGAGACAGAACACAGAGAGAGGGGGATCAGACAGGGATGCAGCTTAAGCCCCACCCTCTTCAACATATATATCAATGACTTGGCGCGGGCACTAGAACGGTCTGCAGCACCCGGCCTCACCCTACTAGAATCTACTGTTTGCTGATGATCTGGTACTACTGTCCACCAACCAAGGAGGGCCGACAGCAGCACCTAGATCTTCTGCACAGACTATGTCAGACCTGGGCCCTGACAGACCTGGGCCCTGACAGACCTGGGCCCTGACAGACCTGGGCCCAAAAATAAGTCCCGTTGCCAGGACCACAAATACAAATTCCATGTTGACACCGTCGCCCTAGAGCACACAAACAACTATTCAAACCTCGGCCTAAACATCAGCACCACAGGTAACTTGCACAAAGTTTGTGAACGATCTGAGAGACAAGGCAACTTCAAAAGTTCCATCAAAAGGAACCTAAATTTCAACATACCAATTACCATCTGGCTAAAAATACTTGAATCAGTAATAGAGCCCATTGTCCTTTATGGTTGTGAGGTCTGGGGTCCTGCTCACCAACCAAGACTTCACAAAATGGGACAAACACCAAATTGAGACTCTGCATGCCGAATTCTGCTAAAATATCCTTCGTGTACAACGTAGAACACCAAATAATGCATGAAGAGCAGAATTAGGCTGATACCCACTAATTATCAAAATCCAGAAAAGAGACGTTAAATTCTACAACCACCTAAAAGGAAGCGATTCCCAAACCTTCCATAACAAAGCCATCACCGACAGAGAGGTGAACCTGGAGAAGAGTCCCCTAAGCAAGCTGATCCTGGGGCTCTGTTCACAAACACACCCCACAGAGCCCCAGGACAGCAGCACAATTAGACCCAACCAAATCATGAGAAAACAAAAAGATAATTACTTGACACATTGGAAAGAATTAACAAAAAAACAGATCAAACTAGAATGCTATTTGGCCCTACACAGAGAGTACACAGCGGCAGAATACCTGACCACTGTGACTGACCCAAAATTAAGGAAAGCTTTGACTATGTACAGACTCAGCGAGCATAGCCTTGCTATTGAGAAAGGCCGCCGTAGGCAGACATGGCTCTCAAGACAAGACAGGCTATGGGCTCACTGCCCACAAAATGAGGTGGAAACTGAGCTGCACTTCCTAACCTCCTGCCCAATGTATGACCATATTAGAGAGACATATTTTCCTCAGATTACACAGATCCACAAAGAATTCGAAAACAAATCCAATTTTGATAAACTCCCATATCTACTGGGTGAAATTCCAGTGTGCCATCAGAGCAGCAAGATTTGTGACCTGTTGCCACGAGAAAAGGGCAACCAGTGAAGAAACACCATTTATTTATTATTATGTTTGTTTATTTTCCCTTGTGTACTTTAACTATTTGCACATCGTTACAACACTGTAAATATATATAATATGACATTTGAAATGTCTTTATACTTTTGGAACTGTGTTTACTGTAAATATTTTGTTTATTTCACTTTTGTTTATTATCTATTTCACTTGCTTTGGCAATGTAAAAACATATGTTTCCCAGGCAAATAAAGCCCTTAAATTGAAATTGAGAGACAGAGAGAGAGAGAGAGAGAGAGAGAGAGAGAGAGACAGAGAGAGAGAGAGAGAGAGAGGAGAAGGGACAGAGAAAGATAGCAGAGAGAGTGAAGAGAGGAGGAGAGGGAGGAGAAGAGAGGAGAGAGAGAGACAGAGACAGAGACAGGGACAGGGAGAGGGAGAGGGAGTTAGAGAGGGAGAGAGAGAGAGAGTTAGAGAGGGAGAGAGAGAGAGAGTTAGAGAGGGAGAGAGAGAGAGAGAGAGAGAGAGAGAGAGAGAGTTAGAGAGGGTGATTATGCAGCTGAGGAAATTAATGAGATCTGCCAAATTGAGCATATTGTCTATTTAGTGAACTCCTCCATGCTTCTTCTCTCTCTCTCTCCTCCCCCTCTCACTTTCTTTTTCCTGCCTTCTCCCCTCTCTCCCTCACTCTCTCTCCTCTCTTTCTCCTCCCTTCTCCTCTCTCTCCCCTCTCTCTCCTCTCTTCCTCCTCCCTTCTCCTCCTCTCCTTCACTCTCTCTCCTATCTTTCTCCTCCCTTCTCCTCTCTCTCCCCTCTCTCTCCTCTCTTCCTCCTCCCTTCTCCTCTCTCTCCCCTCTCTCTCCTATCTTCCTCCTGCCTTCTCCTCTCACCCCCCTCTCTCTCCTCTCTTCCTCCTCCCTTCTCCTCCTCTCCCTCACTCTCTCTCCTCTCTTCATCCTCCCTTCTCCTCTCTCTCCCCTCTCTCTCCTCTCTTCCTCCTGCCTTCTCCTCCTCTCCCTCACTCTCTCTCCTCTCTTCCTCCTCCCTTCTCCTCTCTCTCCCCTCTCTCTCCTCTCTTCCTCCTGCCTTCTCCTCCTCTCCCTCACTCTCTCTCCTCTCTTCCTCCATCTCCCCTCTCTCTCCTCCCCCCCCCTCCCTCCCCTGGGGACACCATGAATGATTACTCTGACAACGTGATGACACTCAGAATGGTTCAAATCTAATTGTTGGGAAAACACAGAGGAAGGAAGGAGTGATGGAGAGAGGAGAGAGAGAGGAGGGAGACAGACAGACAGACAGACAGACAGACAGACAGACAGACAGACAGACAGACAGACAGACAGACAGACAGACAGACAGACAGACAGACAGACAGACAGACAGACAGACAGACAGACAGACAGACAGAGAGCGAGAGAGCGGGGGGAGAGAGAGAGAGAGAGACAGAGAGAATGGTCAGATTGTTTTTCATTTACAATATGAAGGATTGTATTGTTGTTGTTGGTAACAAGGATTATGTTATTGTTGTGAGTTGTGTTGGATTGTGGGAATGAATTTTTTCTAGTGTCGTAATGTGTTTATCCTTTTTCATCTAAGAACGTTCACTAATCCACCAATCACTGGAGACTAAAACTACCAGTAGTGCTGTGATAGGTGCTGAGGACAATACATCCACCAATCACTGGAGACTAAAACTACCAGTAGTGCTGTGATAGGTGCTGAGGACAATACATCCACCAATCACTGGAGACTAAAACTACCAGTAGTGCTGTGATAGGTGCTGAGGAAAATACATCCACCAATCACTGGAGACTAAAACTACCAGTAGTGCTGTGATAGGTGCTGAGGACAATACATCCACCAATCACTGGAGACTAAAACTACCAGTAGTGCTGTGATAGGTGCTGAGGAAAATACATCCACCAATCACTGGAGACTAAAACTACCAGTAGTGCTGTTATAGGTGCTGAGGAAAATACATCCACCAATCACTGGAGACTAAAACTACCAGTAGTGCTGTGATAGGTGCTGAGGACAATACATCCACCAATCACTGGAGACTAAAACTACCAGTAGTGCTGTGATAGGTGCTGAGGACAATACATCCACCAATCACTGGAGACTAAAACTACCAGTAGTGCTGTGATAGGTGCTGAGGACAATACATCCACCAATCACTGGAGACTAAAACTACCAGTAGTGCTGTGATACTGGACAATACAGACTGGAGACTAAAACTACCAGTAGTGCTGTTATAGGTGCTGAGGACAATACATCCACCAATCACTGGAGACTAAAACTACCAGTAGTGCTGTGATAGGTGCTGAGGACAATACATCCACCAATCACTGGAGACTAAAACTACCAGTAGTGCTGTGATAGGTGCTGAGTACAATACATCCACCAATCACTGGAGACTAAAACTACCAGTAGTGCTGTTATAGGTGCTGAGTACAATACATCCACCAA
>NW_027011574.1:162500-175000 GCF_036934945.1 Oncorhynchus masou masou | reverse complement strand
GGTGCTGCCTTAGAGGGGGATCTCGTCTGATGCCAGGGCAGAATGCCACAAAGATATGAGCCTGTTGTAAACACTAGTATGTGCATGGTAGGAAGGTCAGATACGGGGTAGATTGTCAAAGGGTTCGAGGCTGACGGGTTTTTATTCTCAAAGGGAAAGTAAGGAATACTTTCTCCACCTTGTTCTCCAACCACGGAGCTGAACTGACATCAACCTGAAGTGTAAAGAAGGTTCAGTAACTCTTAGAGGACAGTAGAAGGTCTGGAGGTCTGTCAGGTCCAGAAGGTTCAGTAACTCTTAGAGGACAGTAGAAGGTCTGGAGGTCTGGAGGTCTGTCAGGTCCAGAAGGTTCAGTAACTCTTAGAGGACAGTAGAAGGTCTGGAGGTCTGTCAGGTCCAGAAGGTTCAGTAACTCTTAGAGGACAGTAGAAGGTCTGGAGGTCTGTCAGGTCCAGAAGGTTCAGTAACTCTTAGAGGACAGTAGAAGGTCAGGAGGTCTGGAGGTCTGTCAGGCCCAGAAGGTTCAGTAACTCTTAGAGGACAGTAGAAGGTCAGGAGGTCTGTCAGGTCCAGAAGGTTCAGTAACTCTTAGAGGACAGTAGAAGGTCTGGAGGTCTGGAGGTATGTCAGGTTCAGAAGGTTCAGTAACTCTTAGAGGACAGTAGAAGGTCTGGAGGTCTGGAGGTCTGTCAGGTTCAGAAGGTTCAGTAACTCTTAGAGGACAGTAGAAGATCTGGAGGTCTGTCAGGTTCAGAAGGTTCAGCAACTCTTAGAGGACAGTAGAAGGTCTGGAGGTCTGTCAGGTTCAGAAGGTTCAGTAACTCTTAGAGGATAGTAGAAGGTCTTGAGGTCAAGGTCTGCCAGGTCCAGAAGGTTCAGTAACTCTTAGAGGACAGTAGAAGGTCTGGAGGTCTGTCAGGTTCAGAAGGTTCAGTAACTCTTAGAGGACAGTAGAAGGTCTGGAGGTCTGTCAGGTCCAGAAGGTTCAGTGACTCTTAGAGGACAGTGGAAGGTCTGGAGGTCTGTCAGGTCCAGAAGGTTCAGTAACTCTTAGAGGACAGTGGAAGGTCTGGAGGTCTGTCAGGTCCAGAAGGTTCAGTGACTCTTAGAGGACAGTAGAAGGTCAAGAGGTCTGGAGGTCTGTCAGGCCCAGAAGGTTCAGTAACTCTTAGAGGACAGTAGAATGTTTGGAGTTCTGGAGTTCTGTCAGGCCCAGAAGGTTCAATAACTCTTAGAGGACAGTAGAAGGTCTGGAGGTCTGGAGGTCTGTCAGGTTCAGAAGGTTCAGTAACTCTTAGAGGATAGTAGAAGGTCTGGAGGTCAGGAGGTCTGCCAGGTCCAGAAGGTTCAGTAACTCTTAGAGGACAGTAGAAGTTCTGGAGGTCTGTCAGGTCCAGAAGGTTCAGTGACTCTTAGAGGACAGTGGAAGGTCTGGAGGTCTGTCAGGTCCAGAAGGTTCAGTAACTCTTAGAGGACAGTAGAAGGTCAAGAGGTCTGGAGGTCTGTCAGGCCCAGAAGGTTCAGTAACTCTTAGAGGACAGTAGAATGTCTGGAGTTCTGGAGTTCTGTCAGGTCCAGAAGGTTCAGTAACTCTTAGAGGACAGTAGAAGGTCTGGAGGTCTGGAGGTCTGTCAGGTCCAGAAGGTTCAGTAACTCTTAGAGGACAGTAGAATGTCTGGAGTTCTGGAGTTCTGTCAGGCCCAGAAGGTTCAGTAACTCTTAGAGGACAGTAGAAGGTCTGGAGGTCTGGAGGTATGTCAGGCCCAGAAGGTTCAGTAACTCTTAGAGGACAGTAGAAGGTCTGGAGGTCTGGAGGTCTGTCAGGTTCAGAAGGTTCAGTAACTCTTAGAGGATAGTAGAAGGTCTGGAGGTCAGGAGGTCTGCCAGGTCCAGAAGGTTCAGTAACTCTTAGAGGACAGTAGAAGGTCTGGAGGTCTGTCAGGTCCAGAAGGTTCAGTGACTCTTAGAGGACAGTGGAAGGTCTGGAGGTCTGTCAGGTCCAGAAGGTTCAGTAACTCTTAGAGGACAGTAGAAGGTCAAGAGGTCTGGAGGTCTGTCAGGCCCAGAAGGTTCAGTAACTCTTAGAGGACAGTAGAATGTCTGGAGTTCTGGAGTTCTGTCAGGTCCAGAAGGTTCAGTAACTCTTAGAGGACAGTAGAAGGTCTGGAGGTCTGGAGGTCTGTCAGGTCCAGAAGGTTCAGTAACTCTTAGGGGACAGTAGAAGGTCTGGAGGTCTGTCAGGTTCAGAAGGTTCAGTAACTCTTAGAGGACAGTAGAAGGTCTGGAGGTCTGGAGGTCTGTCAGGCCCAGAAGGTTCAGTAACTCTTAGAGGACAGTAGAAGGTCTGGAGGTCTGTCAGGTTCAGAAGGTTCAGTAACTCTTAGAGGACAGTAGAAGGTCTGGAGGTCTGGAGGTCTGTCAGGCCCAGAAGGTTCAGTAACTCTTAGAGGACAGTAGAATGTCTGGAGTTCTGGAGTTCTGTCAGGTCCAGAAGGTTCAGTAACTCTTAGAGGACAGTATAATGTCTGGAGTTCTGGAGTTCTGTCAGGCCCAGAAGGTTCAGTAACTCTTAGAGGACAGTAGAAGGTCTGGAGGTATGTCAGGTCCAGAAGGTTCAGTAACTCTTAGAGGACAGTAGAAGGTCTGGAGGTCTGTCAGGTCCAGAAGGTTCAGTAACTCTTAGAGGACAGTAGAAGGTCTGGAGGTCTGGCAGGTCCAGAAGGTTCAGTAACTCTTAGAGGACAGTAGAAGGTCTGGAGGTCTGTCAGGTCCAGAAGGTTCAGTAACTCTTAGAGGACAGTAGAAGTTCAGGAGGTCTGTCAGGTCCAGAAGGTTCAGTAACTCTTAGAGGACAGTAGAAGGTCTGGAGGTCTGTCAGGTTCAGAAGGTTCAGTAACTCTTAGAGGACAGTAGAAGGTCTGGAGGTCTGTCAGGTCCAGAAGGTTCAGTAACTCTTAGAGGACAGTAGAAGGTCTGGAGGTCTGTCAGGTCCAGAAGGTTCAGTAACTCTTAGAGGACAGTAGAAGGTCTGGAGGTCTGTCAGGTCCAGAAGGTTCAGTAACTCTTAGAGGACAGTAGAAGGTCTGGAGGTCTGGAGGTCTGTCAGGTTCAGAAGGTTCAGTAACTCTTAGAGGACAGTAGAAGGTCTGGAGGTCTGTCAGGTTCAGAAGGTTCAATAACTCTTAGAGGACAGTAGAATGTCTGGAGGTCTGTCAGGTCCAGAAGGTTCAGTAACTCTTAGAGGACAGTAGAAGGTCTGGAGGTCTGGAGGTCTGTCAGGTTCAGAAGGTTCAGTAACTCTTAGAGGACAGTAGAAGGTCTGGAGGTCTGGAGGTCTGTCAGGTTCAGAAGGTTCAGTAACTCTTAGAGGACAGTAGAAGGTCTGGAGGTCTGTCAGGTTCAGAAGGTTCAGTAACTCTTAGAGGACAGTAGAAGGTCTGGAGGTCTGTCAGGTCCAGAAGGTTCAGTAACTCTTAGAGGACAGTAGAAGGTCAGGAGGTCTGTCAGGTCCAGAAGGTTCAGTAACTCTTAGAGGACAGTAGAAGGTCAGGAGGTCTGGAGGTCTGTCAGGCCCAGAAGGTTCAGTAACTCTTAGAGGACAGTAGAAGGTCAGGAGGTCTGTCAGGTCCAGAAGGTTCAGTAACTCTTAGAGGACAGTAGAAGGTCTGGAGGTCTGGAGGTATGTCAGGTTCAGAAGGTTCAGTAACTCTTAGAGGACAGTAGAAGGTCTGGAGGTCTGGAGGTCTGTCAGGTCCAGAAGGTTCAGTAACTCTTAGAGGACAGTAGAAGGTCTGGAGGTCTGTCAGGTCCAGAAGGTTCAGTAACTCTTAGAGGACAGTAGAAGGTCTGGAGGTCTGGAGGTCTGTCAGGTTCAGAAGGTTCAGTAACTCTTAGAGGACAGTAGAAGGTCTGGAGGTCTGTCAGGTTCAGAAGGTTCAGTAACTCTTAGAGGACAGTAGAAGGTCTGGAGGTCTGGAGGTATGTCAGGTTCAGAAGGTTCAGTAACTCTTAGAGGACAGTAGAAGGTCTGGAGGTCTGGAGGTCTGTCAGGTCCAGAAGGTTCGGTAACTCATAGAGGACAGTAGAAGGTCTGGAGGTCTGTCAGGTCCAGAAGGTTCAGTAACTCTTAGAGGACAGTAGAAGGTCTGGAGGTCTGGAGGTCTGTCAGGTTCAGAAGGTTCAGTAACTCTTAGAGGATAGTAGAAGGTCTGGAGGTCAGGAGGTCTGCCAGGTCCAGAAGGTTCAGTAACTCTTTGAGGACAGTAGAAGGTCTGGAGGTCTGTCAGGTCCAGAAGGTTCAGTAACTCTTAGAGGACAGTAGAAGGTCTGGAGGTCTGTCAGGTCCAGAAGGTTCAGTGACTCTTAGAGGACAGTGGAAGGTCTGGAGGTCTGTCAGGTCCAGAAGGTTCAGTAACTCTTAGAGGACAGTGGAAGGTCTGGAGGTCTGTCAGGTCCAGAAGGTTCAGTGACTCTTAGAGGACAGTAGAAGGTCAAGAGGTCTGGAGGTCTGTCAGGCCCAGAAGGTTCAGTAACTCTTAGAGGACAGTAGAATGTTTGGAGTTCTGGAGTTCTGTCAGGCCCAGAAGGTTCAATAACTCTTAGAGGACAGTAGAAGGTCTGGAGGTCTGGAGGTCTGTCAGGTTCAGAAGGTTCAGTAACTCTTAGAGGATAGTAGAAGGTCTGGAGGTCAGGAGGTCTGCCAGGTCCAGAAGGTTCAGTAACTCTTAGAGGACAGTAGAAGTTCTGGAGGTCTGTCAGGTCCAGAAGGTTCAGTGACTCTTAGAGGACAGTGGAAGGTCTGGAGGTCTGTCAGGTCCAGAAGGTTCAGTAACTCTTAGAGGACAGTAGAAGGTCAAGAGGTCTGGAGGTCTGTCAGGCCCAGAAGGTTCAGTAACTCTTAGAGGACAGTAGAATGTCTGGAGTTCTGGAGTTCTGTCAGGTCCAGAAGGTTCAGTAACTCTTAGAGGACAGTAGAAGGTCTGGAGGTCTGGAGGTCTGTCAGGTCCAGAAGGTTCAGTAACTCTTAGAGGACAGTAGAATGTCTGGAGTTCTGGAGTTCTGTCAGGCCCAGAAGGTTCAGTAACTCTTAGAGGACAGTAGAAGGTCTGGAGGTCTGGAGGTATGTCAGGCCCAGAAGGTTCAGTAACTCTTAGAGGACAGTAGAAGGTCTGGAGGTCTGGAGGTCTGTCAGGTTCAGAAGGTTCAGTAACTCTTAGAGGATAGTAGAAGGTCTGGAGGTCAGGAGGTCTGCCAGGTCCAGAAGGTTCAGTAACTCTTAGAGGACAGTAGAAGGTCTGGAGGTCTGTCAGGTCCAGAAGGTTCAGTGACTCTTAGAGGACAGTGGAAGGTCTGGAGGTCTGTCAGGTCCAGAAGGTTCAGTAACTCTTAGAGGACAGTAGAAGGTCAAGAGGTCTGGAGGTCTGTCAGGCCCAGAAGGTTCAGTAACTCTTAGAGGACAGTAGAATGTCTGGGTTCTGGAGTTCTGTCAGGTCCAGAAGGTTCAGTAACTCTTAGAGGACAGTAGAAGGTCTGGAGGTCTGGAGGTCTGTCAGGTCCAGACGGTTCAGTAACTCTTAGGGGACAGTAGAAGGTCTGGAGGTATGTCAGGTTCAGAAGGTTCAGTAACTCTTAGAGGACAGTAGAAGGTCTGGAGGTCTGGAGGTCTGTCAGGTCCAGAAGGTTCAGTAACTCTTAGAGGACAGTAGAAGGTCTGGAGGTCTGTCAGGTTCAGAAGGTTCAGTAACTCTTAGAGGACAGTAGAAGGTCTGGAGGTCTGGAGGTCTGTCAGGCCCAGAAGGTTCAGTAACTCTTAGAGGACAGTAGAATGTCTGGAGTTCTGGAGTTCTGTCAGGTCCAGAAGGTTCAGTAACTCTTAGAGGACAGTATAATGTCTGGAGTTCTGGAGTTCTGTCAGGCCCAGAAGGTTCAGTAACTCTTAGAGGACAGTAGAAGGTCTGGAGGTATGTCAGGTCCAGAAGGTTCAGTAACTCTTAGAGGACAGTAGAAGGTCTGGAGGTCTGTCAGGTCCAGAAGGTTCAGTAACTCTTAGAGGACAGTAGAAGGTCTGGAGGTCTGGCAGGTCCAGAAGGTTCAGTAACTCTTAGAGGACAGTAGAAGGTCTGGAGGTCTGTCAGGTCCAGAAGGTTCAGTAACTCTTAGAGGACAGTAGAAGTTCAGGAGGTCTGTCAGGTCCAGAAGGTTCAGTAACTCTTAGAGGACAGTAGAAGGTCTGGAGGTCTGTCAGGTTCAGAAGGTTCAGTAACTCTTAGAGGACAGTAGAAGGTCTGGAGGTCTGTCAGGTCAAGAAGGTTCAGTAACTCTTAGAGGACAGTAGAAGGTCTGGAGGTCTGTCAGGTCCAGAAGGTTCAGTAACTCTTAGAGGACAGTAGAAGGTCTGGAGGTCTGTCAGGTCCAGAAGGTTCAGTAACTCTTAGAGGACAGTAGAAGGTCTGGAGGTCTGGAGGTCTGTCAGGTTCAGAAGGTTCAGTAACTCTTAGAGGACAGTAGAAGGTCTGGAGGTCTGTCAGGTTCAGAAGGTTCAATAACTCTTAGAGGACAGTAGAATGTCTGGAGGTCTGTCAGGTCCAGAAGGTTCAGTAACTCTTAGAGGACAGTAGAAGGTCTGGAGGTCTGGAGGTCTGTCAGGTTCAGAAGGTTCAGTAACTCTTAGAGGACAGTAGAAGGTCTGGAGGTCTGGAGGTCTGTCAGGTTCAGAAGGTTCAGTAACTCTTAGAGGACAGTAGAAGGTCTGGAGGTCTGTCAGGTTCAGAAGGTTCAGTAACTCTTAGAGGACAGTAGAAGGTCTGGAGGTCTGTCAGGTCCAGAAGGTTCAGTAACTCTTAGAGGACAGTAGAAGGTCAGGAGGTCTGTCAGGTCCAGAAGGTTCAGTAACTCTTAGAGGACAGTAGAAGGTCAGGAGGTCTGGAGGTCTGTCAGGCCCAGAAGGTTCAGTAACTCTTAGAGGACAGTAGAAGGTCAGGAGGTCTGTCAGGTCCAGAAGGTTCAGTAACTCTTAGAGGACAGTAGAAGGTCTGGAGGTCTGGAGGTATGTCAGGTTCAGAAGGTTCAGTAACTCTTAGAGGACAGTAGAAGGTCTGGAGGTCTGGAGGTCTGTCAGGTCCAGAAGGTTCAGTAACTCATAGAGGACAGTAGAAGGTCTGGAGGTCTGTCAGGTCCAGAAGGTTCAGTAACTCTTAGAGGACAGTAGAAGGTCTGGAGGTCTGGAGGTCTGTCAGGTTCAGAAGGTTCAGTAACTCTTAGAGGACAGTAGAAGGTCTGGAGGTCTGTCAGGTTCAGAAGGTTCAGTAACTCTTAGAGGACAGTAGAAGGTCTGGAGGTCTGGAGGTCTGTCAGGTTCAGAAGGTTCAGTAACTCTTAGAGGACAGTAGAAGGTCTGGAGGTCTGTCAGGTTCAGAAGGTTCAGTAACTCTTAGAGGATAGTAGAAGGTCTGGAGGTCAAGGTCTGCCAGGTCCAGAAGGTTCAGTAACTCTTAGATGACAGTAGAAGGTCTGGAGGTCTGTCAGGTCCAGAAGGTTCAGTAACTCTTAGAGGACAGTAGAAGGTCTGGAGGTCTGTCAGGTCCAGAAGGTTCAGTGACTCTTAGAGGACAGTGGAAGGTCTGGAGGTCTGTCAGGTCCAGAAGGTTCAGTAACTCTTAGAGGACAGTGGAAGGTCTGGAGGTCTGTCAGGTCCAGAAGGTTCAGTGACTCTTAGAGGACAGTAGAAGGTCAAGAGGTCTGGAGGTCTGTCAGGCCCAGAAGGTTCAGTAACTCTTAGAGGACAGTAGAATGTTTGGAGTTCTGGAGTTCTGTCAGGTCCAGAAGGTTCAGTAACTCTTAGAGGACAGTAGAACGTCTGTCAGGTTCAGAAGGTTCAGTAACTCTTAGAGGACAGTAGAAGGTCTGGAGGTCTGGAGGTCTGTCAGGTTCAGAAGGTTCAGTAACTCTTAGGGGACAGTAGAAGGTCTGGAGGTCTGTCAGGTCCAGAAGGTTCAGTAACTCTTAGAGGACAGTAGAAGGTCTGGAGGTCTGTCAGGCCCAGAAGGTTCAGTAACTCTTAGAGGACAGTAGAATGTCTGGAGTTCTGGAGTTCTGTCAGGTCCAGAAGGTTCAGTAAATCTTAGAGGACAGTAGAATGTCTGGAGTTCTGGAGTTCTGTCAGGCCCAGAAGGTTCAGTAACTCTTAGAGGACAGTAGAAGGTCTGGAGGTCTGGAGGTATGTCAGGCCCAGAAGGTTCAGTAACTCTTAGAGGACAGTAGAAGGTCTGGAGGTCTGGAGGTCTGTCAGGTTCAGAAGGTTCAGTAACTCTTAGAGGATAGTAGAAGGTCTGGAGGTCAGGAGGTCTGCCAGGTCCAGAAGGTTCAGTAACTCTTAGAGGACAGTAGAAGTTCTGGAGGTCTGTCAGGTCCAGAAGGTTCAGTGACTCTTAGAGGACAGTGGAAGGTCTGGAGGTCTGTCAGGTCCAGAAGGTTCAGTAACTCTTAGAGGACAGTAGAAGGTCAAGAGGTCTGGAGGTCTGTCAGGCCCAGAAGGTTCAGTAACTCTTAGAGGACAGTAGAATGTCTGGAGTTCTGGAGTTCTGTCAGGTCCAGAAGGTTCAGTAACTCTTAGAGGACAGTAGAAGGT
The DNA here is from genome assembly GCF_036934945.1 of Oncorhynchus masou masou. NCBI lineage: Eukaryota > Metazoa > Chordata > Actinopteri > Salmoniformes > Salmonidae > Oncorhynchus > Oncorhynchus masou. The sequence goes on along the minus strand of NW_027011574.1, from coordinate 166,374 downwards.
CTGGAGGTCTGGAGGTCTGTCAGGTCCAGAAGGTTCAGTAACTCTTAGAGGACAGTAGAATGTCTGGAGTTCTGGAGTTCTGTCAGGCCCAGAAGGTTCAGTAACTCTTAGAGGACAGTAGAAGGTCTGGAGGTCTGGAGTTCTGTCAGGCCCAGAAGGTTCAGTAACTCTTAGAGGACAGTAGAAGGTCTGGAGGTCTGGAGGTATGTCAGGTCCAGAAGGTTCAGTAACTCTTAGAGGACAGTAGAAGGTCTGGAGGTCTGTCAGGTTCAGAAGGTTCAGTAACTCTTTGAGGACATTTGAAGGTCTGGAGGTCTGTCAGGTCCAGAAGGTTCAGTAACTCTTAGAGGACAGTAGAAGGTCTGGAGGTCTGTCAGGTCCAGAAGGTTCAGTGACTCTTAGAGGACAGTGGAAGGTCTGGAGGTCTGTCAGGTCCAGAAGGTTCAGTAACTCTTAGAGGACAGTGGAAGGTCTGGAGGTCTGTCAGGTCCAGAAGGTTCAGTGACTCTTAGAGGACAGTAGAAGGTCAAGAGGTCTGGAGGTCTGTCAGGCCCAGAAGGTTCAGTAACTCTTAGAGGACAGTAGAATGTTTGGAGTTCTGGAGTTCTGTCAGGTCCAGAAGGTTCAGTAACTCTTAGAGGACAGTAGAAGGTCTGGAGGTCTGGAGGTCTGTCAGGTCCAGAAGGTTAGGTAACTCTTAGAGGACAGTAGAAGGTCTGGAGGTCTGGAGGTATGTCAGGTTCAGAAGGTTCAGTAACTCTTAGAGGACAGTAGAAGGTCTGGAGGTCTGTCAGGCCCAGAAGGTTCAGTAACTCTTAGAGGACAGTAGAATGTCTGGAGTTCTGGAGTTCTGTCAGGTCCAGAAGGTTCAGTAACTCTTAGAGGACAGTAGAATGTCTGGAGTTCTGGAGTTCTGTCAGGCCCAGAAGGTTCAGTAACTCTTAGAGGACAGTAGAAGGTCTGGAGGTCTGGAGGTATGTCAGGCCCAGAAGGTTCAGTAACTCTTAGAGGACAGTAGAAGGTCTGGAGGTCTGGAGGTCTGTCAGGTTCAGAAGGTTCAGTAACTCTTAGAGGATAGTAGAAGGTCTGGAGGTCAGGAGGTCTGCCAGGTCCAGAAGGTTCAGTAACTCTTAGAGGACAGTAGAAGTTCTGGAGGTCTGTCAGGTCCAGAAGGTTCAGTGACTCTTAGAGGACAGTGGAAGGTCTGGAGGTCTGTCAGGTCCAGAAGGTTCAGTAACTCTTAGAGGACAGTAGAAGGTCAAGAGGTCTGGAGGTCTGTCAGGCCCAGAAGGTTCAGTAACTCTTAGAGGACAGTAGAATGTCTGGAGTTCTGGAGTTCTGTCAGGTCCAGAAGGTTCAGTAACTCTTAGAGGACAGTAGAAGGTCTGGAGGTCTGGAGGTCTGTCAGGTCCAGAAGGTTCAGTAACTCTTAGAGGACAGTAGAATGTCTGGAGTTCTGGAGTTCTGTCAGGCCCAGAAGGTTCAGTAACTCTTAGAGGACAGTAGAAGGTCTGGAGGTCTGGAGTTCTGTCAGGCCCAGAAGGTTCAGTAACTCTTAGAGGACAGTAGAAGGTCTGGAGGTCTGGAGGTATGTCAGGTCCAGAAGGTTCAGTAACTCTTAGAGGACAGTAGAAGGTCTGGAGGTCTGTCAGGTTCAGAAGGTTCAGTAACTCTTTGAGGACATTTGAAGGTCTGGAGGTCTGTCAGGTCCAGAAGGTTCAGTAACTCTTAGAGGACAGTAGAAGGTCTGGAGGTCTGTCAGGTCCAGAAGGTTCAGTGACTCTTAGAGGACAGTGGAAGGTCTGGAGGTCTGTCAGGTCCAGAAGGTTCAGTAACTCTTAGAGGACAGTGGAAGGTCTGGAGGTCTGTCAGGTCCAGAAGGTTCAGTGACTCTTAGAGGACAGTAGAAGGTCAAGAGGTCTGGAGGTCTGTCAGGCCCAGAAGGTTCAGTAACTCTTAGAGGACAGTAGAATGTTTGGAGTTCTGGAGTTCTGTCAGGTCCAGAAGGTTCAGTAACTCTTAGAGGACAGTAGAAGGTCTGGAGGTCTGGAGGTCTGTCAGGTCCAGAAGGTTCAGTAACTCTTAGAGGACAGTAGAAGGTCTGGAGGTCTGGAGGTCTGTCAGGTTCAGAAGGTTCAGTAACTCTTAGAGGACAGTAGAAGGTCTGGAGGTCTGTCAGGCCCAGAAGGTTCAGTAACTCTTAGAGGACAGTAGAATGTCTGGAGTTCTGGAGTTCTGTCAGGTCCAGAAGGTTCAGTAACTCTTAGAGGACAGTAGAATGTCTGGAGTTCTGGAGTTCTGTCAGGCCCAGAAGGTTCAGTAACTCTTAGAGGACAGTAGAAGGTCTGGAGGTCTGGAGGTATGTCAGGCCCAGAAGGTTCAGTAACTCTTAGAGGACAGTAGAAGGTCTGGAGGTCTGGAGGTCTGTCAGGTTCAGAAGGTTCAGTAACTCTTAGAGGATAGTAGAAGGTCTGGAGGTCAGGAGGTCTGCCAGGTCCAGAAGGTTCAGTAACTCTTAGAGGACAGTAGAAGTTCTGGAGGTCTGTCAGGTCCAGAAGGTTCAGTGACTCTTAGAGGACAGTGGAAGGTCTGGAGATCTGTCAGGTCCAGAAGGTTCAGTAACTCTTAGAGGACAGTAGAAGGTCAAGAGGTCTGGAGGTCTGTCAGGCCCAGAAGGTTCAGTAACTCTTAGAGGACAGTAGAATGTCTGGAGTTCTGGAGTTCTGTCAGGTCCAGAAGGTTCAGTAACTCTTAGAGGACAGTAGAAGGTCTGGAGGTCTGGAGGTCTGTCAGGTCCAGAAGGTTCAGTAACTCTTAGAGGACAGTAGAATGTCTGGAGTTCTGGAGTTCTGTCAGGCCCAGAAGGTTCATTAACTCTTAGAGGACAGTAGAAGGTCTGGAGGTCTGGAGGTATGTCAGGCCCAGAAGGTTCAGTAACTCTTAGAGGACAGTAGAAGGTCTGGAGGTCTGGAGGTCTGTCAGGTTCAGAAGGTTCAGTAACTCTTAGAGGATAGTAGAAGGTCTGGAGGTCAGGAGGTCTGCCAGGTCCAGAAGGTTCAGTAACTCTTAGAGGACAGTAGAAGGTCTGGAGGTCTGTCAGGTCCAGAAGGTTCAGTGACTCTTAGAGGACAGTGGAAGGTCTGGACCTCGTCTGTCAGGTCCAGAAGGTTCAGTAACTCTTAGAGGACAGTAGAAGGTCAAGAGGTCTGGAGGTCTGTCAGGCCCAGAAGGTTCAGTAACTCTTAGAGGACAGTAGAAGGTCTGGAGGTCTGTCAGGTTCAGAAGGTTCAGTAACTCTTAGGGGACAGTAGAAGGTCTGGAGGTATGTCAGGTCCAGAAGGTTCAGTAACTCTTAGAGGACAGTAGAAGGTCTGGAGGTCTGGAGGTCTGTCAGGCCCAGAAGGTTCAGTAACTCTTAGAGGACAGTAGAATGTCTGGAGTTCTGGAGTTCTGTCAGGTCCAGAAGGTTCAGTAACTCTTAGAGGACAGTAGAATGTCTGGAGTTCTGGAGTTCTGTCAGGCCCAGAAGGTTGAGTAACTCTTAGAGGACAGTAGAAGGTCTGGAGGTCTGGAGGTCTGTCAGGTCCAGAAGGTTCAGTAACTCTTAGAGGACAGTAGAAGGTCTGGAGTTCTGTCAGGTCCAGAAGGTTCAGTAACTCTTAGAGGACAGTAGAAGGTCTGGAGGTCTGGCAGGTCCAGAAGGTTCAGTAACTCTTAGAGGACAGTAGAAGGTCTGGAGGTCTGGAGGTCTGTCAAGCCCAGAAGGTTCAGTAACTCTTAGAGGACAGTAGAATGTCTGGAGTTCTGGAGTTCTGTCAGGTCCAGAAGGTTCAGTAACTCTTAGAGGACAGTAGAATGTCTGGAGTTCTGGAGT
>NW_027011574.1:150000-157500 GCF_036934945.1 Oncorhynchus masou masou | reverse complement strand
CCCAACAAGGCACGGTATTGATGAGAGGTTGTATACATACCTAGCTATATGTACCCCAACAAGGCACGGTATTGATGAGAGGTTGTATACATACCTAGCTATATGTACCACAACAAGGCACAGTATTGATGAGAGGTTGTATACATACCTAGCTATATGTACCACAACAAGGCACGGTATTGATGAGAGGTTGTATACATACCTAGCTATATGTACCACAACAAGGCACGGTATTGATGAGAGGTTGTATACATACCTAGCTATATGTACCCCAACAAGGCACGGTATTGATGAGAGGTTGTATACATACCTAGCTATATGTACCACAACAAGGCACAGTATTGATGAGAGGTTGTATACATACCTAGCTATATGTACCACAACAAGGCACGGTATTGATGAGAGGTTGTATACATACCTAGCTATATGTACCACAACAAGGCACGGTATTGATGAGAGGTTGTATACATACCTAGCTATATGTACCCCAACAAGGCACGGTATTGATGGAGGTTGTATACATACCTAGCTATATGTACCACAACAAGGCACAGTATTGATGAGAGGTTGTATACATACCTAGCTATATGTACCACAACAAGGCACGGTATTGATGAGAGGTTGTATACATACCTAGCTATATGTACCACAACAAGGCACGGTATTGATGAGAGGTTGTATACATACCTAGCTATATGTACCACGAAAAGGCACAGTATTGATGAGAGGTTGTATACAAACCTAGCTATATGTATGGATCTATACACCACAGAATGGAACTACAAACCTCAGAATGGAACTATAAACCTCAGAATGGAACTATACACCTCAGAATGGAACTATAAACCTCAGAATGGAACTATACACCACAGAATGGAACTATAAACCTCAGAATGGAACTATACACCACAGAATGGAACTATAAACCTCAGAATGGAACTATACACCTCAGAATGGAACTATAAACCTCAGAATGGTACTATACACCTCAGAATGGAACTATCATCATCAGAATTGGAACTACAAACCTCAGAATGGAACTATAATCATCAGAATTGGAACTACAAACCTCAGAATGGAACTATAAACCTCAGAATGGAACTATAAACCTCAGAATGGAACTATAATCATCAGAATTGGAACTACAAACCTCAGATTGGAACTATAAACCTCAGAATGGAGCTATAAACCTCAGAATGGAACTATAAACCTCAGATTGGAACTATAAACCTCAGAATGGAACTATAAACATCAGTATGGAACTATGAACCCCAGAATGGAGCTATAAACCCCAGAATGGAACTATGAACCCCAGAATGGAACTATGAACCCCAGAATGGAACTATAAACATCAGTATGGAACTATGAACCCCAGAATGGAGCTATAAACCCCAGTATGGAACTATACACCCATAATGGAGCTATACACCCATAATGGAGCTATAAACCTCAGAATGGAACTATAAACCTCAGAATGGAACTACAAACCTCAGAATGGAACTATAAACCTCAGTATGGAACTATACACCCATAATGGAGCTATAAACCTCAGTATGGAACTATAAACCTCAGAATGGAACTATAAACCTCAGAATGGAACTATAAACCTCAGAATGGAGCTATAAACCTCAGTATGGAACTATAAACCTCAGAATGGAGCTATAAACCCAGAATGGAACTATAAACATCAGAATGGAACTACAAACCTCAGAATGGAACTATAAACCTCAGAATGGAACTATAAACCTCAGAATGGAACTACAAACCTCAGAATGGAACTACAAACCTCAGAATGGAACTATAAACCTCAGATTGGAACTATAAACCTCAGATTGGAACTATAAACCTCAGATTGGAACTACAAACCTCAGAATGGAACTACAAACCTCAGAATGGAACTATAAACCTCAGATTGGAACTATAAACCTCAGATTGGAACTATAAACCTCAGATTGGAACTATAAACCTCAGATTGGAACTACAAACCTCAGAATGGAACTACAAACCTCAGAATGGAACTATAAACCTCAGATTGGAACTATAAACCTCAGATTGGAACTATAAACCTCAGATTGGAACTATAAACCTCAGAATGGAACTATAAACCTCAGAATGGAGCTATAAACCTCAGAATGGAACTATACACCCATAATGGAGCTATACACCCATAATGGAGCTATACACCCATAATGGAACTATACACCCATAATGGAGCTATACACCCATAATGGAGCTATACACCCATAATGGAACTATACACCCCAGAATGGAACTATTTCACTGTTATCATGAGTCATTGTTAACACCTGTGATGTACCAGTTACTAGTCCATTATCATTACTGTCATCATGGGTCATTGTTAACACCTGTGATGTACCAGTTACTAGTCCATTATCATTACCGTTATCATGAGTCATTGTTAACACCTGTGATGTACCAGTTACTAGTCCATTATCATTACCGTTATCATGAGTCATTGTGAACACCTGTGATGTACCACCTGAGAAACGCGACAGCATTCTGATAGACTTTGTGTTTATCTGGTAATGACCCATGTAGTTGGCGGTTGATAATCCTATGAATTATGGACTGAAGTGAAGCTGTTCTCTGCTATCCTCTGAAAATCCCCCCCCCCCCCAACAAAAAAAAACAAACTAATGAGAAGCAAATGAGAGGCCTGTCATAGTGGGAAAACACACACACACACACACACACACACACACACACACACACACACACACACACACACACACACACACACACACACACACACACACACACACACACACACACACACACACACACACAGACTGAGTGCAGCAGCCGTCCGTCTGGCCAAACGAGTCCAAACTAACATTTAGCCGCTCTGATTTGTAGAGAGCTCTGGGGGCCCGGCGTTCTAGCCGGCCGGCTGCGTAGGCAGGGGGGAGGGAGAGAAGGGAGGGGGGGTCCTCACTCTGGTCCCTCCTGGCTGACTGGAGGGGTGGAGGGAGAGGGATGGAGGATTCAAGGGGTGGAGAGAGAGAACGATGGAACAGTGGAGGGGTAGTGAGAGAGGGGTGGAGAGAGAGGAGTGGAGAGGGAGAGAGGGGTGGAGAGAGAGAGGGGGTGGAGGGGGTAGTGAGAGAGAGAGAGAGAGAGAGAGGGGTGAGAGAGAGAGGGGGGGGAGAGAGAGAGGGGTGGAGAGAGAGAGAGAAGGGGTGGAGAGAGAGAGAGAGGGGTGGAGAGGGAGAGAGGGGGTGGAGAGAGAGAGGGGTGGAGAGAGAGAGGGGTGGAGAGAGAGAGGGGGGGGTGGAGAGAGAGAGAGGGGGTGGAGAGAGAGAGAGGGGTGGAGAGAGAGAGAGAGAGAGAGGGGGGGGAGAGAGAGGGGGGGTGGAGGGGTAGTCAGAGAGAGAGAGAGAGAGGGGTGGAGAGAGAGGGGGGTGGAGAGAGAGAGGGGGTGGAGAGAGAGAGGGGTGGAGAGAGAGAGAGAGGGGTGGAGAGAGAGAGGGGGGTGGAGGGGTAGTGAGAGAGAGAGAGAGAGGGGTGGAGAGAGAGAGGGGGTGGAGAGAGAGAGGGGGTGGAGAGAGAGAGGGGTGGAGAAAGAGAGAGGGGTGGAGAGAGGGGTAGAGAGAGAGAGAGGGGTGGAGAGAGAGAGGGGTAGTGAGAGAGAGAGAGGGGTGGAGAGGTAGTGAGGGGTAGTGATGGGTGGAGAGAGAGAGAGAGGGGGTGGAGAGAGAGAGAGAGGGGGTGGAGAGAGAGAGAGGGGTGGAGGGGTAGTGAGAGAGAGAGAGAGGGGTGGAGGGGTAGTGAGAGAGGGGTGGAGAGAGAGAGGGGTGTAGAGAGAGAGAGAGAGGTGGAGGGGTAGTGAGAGAGGGGTGGAGAGAGAGAGGGGTGGTGAGAGAGAGAGAGAGGGGTGGAGAGGTAGTGCCTCTTGTCCCTTCAGGTGAGCAGGTGCAGACGTGACAGATGCCCTAGATGCCTTGTTCCAACTGACACACACACACCATGCCTTGGGGGTTACTGACCATGACTACACACACACACACACACACACACACACACACACACACACACACACACACACACACACACACACACACACACACACACACACACACACACACACACACACACACACACACACACACACACACACACACACACATCCAGTCCAGTCCAGTCCCTGCCTTGGTACCGGCTGGGCCCTTACGAGGTCACAGGTGTGTCTTCTGCTACAGGGGTAGCTGCCTCTGCTAACATTACTGTGTACACCTCTTTCCCTCTCTCCCTCCGTCCCCCTCTCCCTCCTTCCATCTGCCTGCTACAGAGCAACATTAATCACTGAGAGGGGTATTAATGTGAGGAGGGTGTGTTGGGCCGGGGGGGGGGGGGGGATGACGGGTGACGGGTGACGTTTAGAGAAATCAAACCCTCCTATTTTAAATCACACAACATAACGTGTTGAATTCAGGAGAGAGGAAATGCTATCGTCCATCAACTTTAGCCAGTTAGTAACTTTGTGTTTAGTTGAACACCTTAGTGACCTCTCTTCCCTGGGGTCTTGGTGTCACAAGGCACGTAGCTTGTTGACACGTAGCTTGTTGGCACGTAGCTTGTTGACACGTAGCTTGTTGACATGTAGCTTGTTGACACGTAGCTTGTTGACACGTAGCTTGTTGACACGTAGCTTGTTGACACATAGCTTGTGACATGTAGCTTGTGACACGTAGCTTGTTGACACGTAGCTTGTTGACACGTAGCTTGTTGACACGTAGCTTGTTGACATGTAGCTTGTTGACATGTAGCTTTATGCTTATGACACGTAGCTTGCTAATCTACTGCTCATTTACTGAAATACTTTCTCTGTGAAGAGGAAAAGAAACGATGAGAAAAGAGGACACTAGGGGGAGGACACTAGGGGGAGGACACTAGGGGGAGGACACTAGGAGGAGGACACTAGACATTTTATTCCAGAAGTGCTGGCTAAGTAAATCAAAGAAATAATATGAAATATAGCTATTACTCGGTCTCTCTTAATTCAATTTCAATTCAATTTAAGGGCTTTATTGGCATGGGAAACATATTGTGAAGTAGATAATAAACAAAAGTCAAATAAACAATACAAATTAACAGTAGAAATAACACTCACAGAAGTTATGCTCACTGAGTCTGTACATAGTCAAAGCTTTCCTTAAGTTTGGGTCAATCACAGTGGTCAGGTATTCTGCCGCTGTGTACTCTCTGTTGAGGGCCAAATAGCATTCTAGTTTGCTCTGTTTTTTTGTTAATTCTTTCCAATGTGTCAAGAAGGGATGTTTTCTCATGATTTGGTTGGGTCTAATTGTGCTGCTGTCATGGGGCTCTGTAGGGTGTGTTTGTGAACAGAGCCCCAGGACCAGCTTGCTTAGGGGACTCTTCTCCAGGTTCATCTCCTTGTAGGTGATGTCTTTGTTATGGAAGGTTTGGGAATCGCTTCCTTTTAGGTGGTTGAAGAGAATTTAACGTCTCTTTTCTGGATTTTGATAATTAGTGGGTATCGGCCTAATTCTGCTCTTCATGCATTATTTGGTGTTCTACGTTGTACACTGAGGATATTTTTGCAGAATTCTGCGTGCAGAGTCTCAATTTGGTGTTTGTCCCATTTTGTTGAATTCTTTGTTGGTGAGCGGACCCCAGACCTCACAACCATAAAGGGCAATGGGTTCTATGACTGATTCAAGTATTTTTAGACAGTATAGTAGTTTACAGGATCTCCTCTGTCACCAACATCAACTACCACCACTACTGACATCAACTACTGACATCAACTACTGACATCAACTACCACCACTACTGACATCAACTACTGACATCAACTACTGACATCAACTACCACCACTACTGACATCAACTACCACCACTACTGACATCAACTACTGACATCAACTACTGACATCAACTACCACCACTACTGACATCAACTACCACCACTACTGACATCAACTACCACCACTACTGACATCAACTACCACCACTACTGACATCAACTACTGACATCAACTACTGACATCAACTACCACCACTACTGACATCAACTACCACCACTACTGACATCAACTACCACCACTACTGACATCAACTACTGACATCAACTACCACCACTACTGACATCAACTACTGACATCAACTACCACCACTACTGACATCAACTACTGACATCAACTACTGACATCAACTACCACCACTACTGACATCAACTACTGACATCAACTACTGACATCAACTACCACCACTACTGACATCAACTACTGACATCAACTACTGACATTAACTACCACCACTACTGACATCAACTACTGACATCAACTACTGACATCAACTACTGACATCAACTACTGACATCAACTACTGACATCAACTACCACCACTACTGACATCAACTACCACCACTACTGACATCAACTACCACCACTACTGACATCAACTACTGACATCAACTACCATCACTACTGACATCAACTACCACCACTACTGACATCAACTACCACCACTACTGACATCAACTACCACCACTACTGACATCAACTACCACCACTACTGACATCAACTACCATCACTACTGACATCAACTACCACCACTACTGACATCAACTACCACCACTACTGACATCAACTACCACCACTACTGACATCAACTACTGACATCAACTACCACCACTACTGACATCAACTACTGACATCAACTACCACCACTACTGACATCAACTACCACCACTACTGACATCAACTACCACCACTACTGACATCAACTACCACCACTACTGACATCAACTACCACCACTACTGACATCAACTACCATCACTACTGACATCAACTACTGACATCAACTACCACCACTACTGACATCAACTACTGACATCAACTACCACCACTACTGACATCAACTACCACCACTACTGACATCAACTACCACCACTACTGACATCAACTACTGACATCAACTACCACCACTACTGACATCAACTACCACCACTACTGACATCAACTACCACCACTACTGACATCAACTACCACAACTACTGACATCAACTACCACCACTACTGACATCAACTACTGACATCAACTACCACCACTACTGACATCAACTACCACCACTACTGACATCAACTACTGACATCAACTACCACCACTACTGACATCAACTACCACCACTACTGACATTAACTACTGACATCAACTACCACCACTACTGACATCAACTACCACCACTACTGACATCGACTACTGACATCAACTACCATCACTACTGACATCAACTACTGACATCAACTACCACCACTACTGACATCAACTATCACCACTACTGACATCAAACTACCACCACTACTGACATCAACTACTGACATCAACTACCACCACTACTGACATCAACAACTGACATCAACTACCACCACTACTGACATCAACTACAACCATTACTGACATCAACTACCACCACTACTGACATCAACTACCACCACTACTGACATCAACTACC
>NW_027011574.1:130000-142500 GCF_036934945.1 Oncorhynchus masou masou | reverse complement strand
TGCCTCCGGGCAGCAGATAGCTATAATCTATGATGTGGTCAGCTGATATGTGAATGATCTATTCAGATCTGTCATGCTTCAGCAACGGCTGGGCACAGGAACAAGCCCCTGTGATCCACCTGGGATAAGTGGCCAACCAAAAAACTTCCCAGAGGTTTGTTTCTGGGACATATAACAGCCAGCGGGTAATGATGTCATACTGGATGTACATCTACTCTCAGAACAAGTATCAGTCAAATGAAGACACCGATGGAGATGAGACGAGGTTGATTAACGAGGATGGAGATGAGACGAGGTTGATTAACGAGGATGGAGATGAGATAAGGTTGATTAATGAGGATGGAGATGAGATAATGTTGATTAATGAGGATGGAGATGAGACGAGGTTGATTAACGAGGATAGAGATGAGACAAGGTTGATTAACGAGGATGGAGATGAGACGAGGTTGATTAACGAGGATAGAGATGAGACAAGGTTGATTAACGAGGATAGAGATGAGACGAGGTTGATTAACGAGGATGGAGATGAGATAAGGTTGATTAATGAGGATGGAGATGAGACAATGTTGATTAACGAGGATTAGGAGATCAAGTGGTGATCGTCTGTTTAAGAAGAGCTATTTGGAGATGGTTGTGCTTGGTAACAGACAGTTGGAGATGGTTGTCTTGGTAACTGAGCTAGTTGGAGACAGGATGGTAACAGACATGAGATGGTTGTCTTGGAGGACTGGAGCTAGTTGGAGATTGTAACTTGGTAACTGGAGCCAGTTGGAGATGGTTGTCTTGGTAACTGAGCAAGTTGGAGATTGTAACTTGGTAACTGAGCCAGTTGGAGATGGTTGTCTTGGTAACTGATCTAGTTGGAGATGGTAACTTGGTAACTGAACCAGTTGGAGATGGTTGTCTTGGTAACTGAGCAAGTTGGAGATGGTAACTTGGTAACTGAGCCAGTTGGAGATGGTTGTCGTGGTAACTGATCTAGTTGGAGATGGTAACTTGGTAACTGAACCAGTTGGAGATGGTTGTCGTGGTAACTGAGCTAGTTGGAGATGGTAACTTGGTAACTGAACTAGTTGGAGATGGTAACTTGGTAACTGAGCCAGTTGGAGACAGTTGTCTTGGATGTCACCTACATTTCAGTGAGTTTGGAGATGACGTAATCCTTCCGGCTGCTTCCTGGTTAATACTCTGGTATAACTAGTAGAGTTCCTGGTTAATACTCTGTTATAACTAGTAGAGTTCCTGATTAATACTCTGGTATAACTAGTAGAGTTCCTGGTTAATACTCTGGTATAACTAGTAGAGTTCCTGGTTAATACTCTGGTATAACTAGTAGTTCAGGGTTAATACTCTGTTATAACTAGTATAGTTCCTGATTAATACTCTGGTATAACTAGTAGAGTTCCTGGTTAATACTCTGGTATAACTAGTAGAGTTCCTGGTTAATACTCTGTTATAACTAGTAGTTCAGGGTTAATACTCTGTTTAACTAGTAGAGTTCCTGGTTAATACTCTGTTATAACTAGTATAGTTCCTGTTGGTATAACTAGTAGAGTTCCTGGTTAATACTCTGTTATAATAGTATAGTTCCTGATTAATACTGAGTATAGTTCCTGATTAATACTCTGTTATAACTAGTAGATTTCCTGTTATAACTAGAAGATTTCCTGTTTAATACTCTGTTATAACGAGTAGAGTTCCTGTTTAATACTCTGTTATAACTAGTAGATTTCCTGTTTAATACTCTGTTATAACTAGTAGATTTCCTTTTTAATACTCTGTTATAACTGAGTAGAGTTCCTGTTTAATACTCTGTTATAACTAGTAGAGTTCCTGTTTAATACTTGTTATAACTAGTAGAGATGGAGATGGTTAATACTCTGGTATAACTAGTAGAGTACCTGGTTAATCCTCTGTTATAACTAGTAGAGTTCCTGTTTAATACTCTGTTATAACTAGTAGAGTTCCTGTTTAATACTCTGTTATAACTAGTAGAGTTCCTGGTTAATACTATGTTATAACTAGTATAGTTCCTGTTTAATACTCTGTTATAACTAGTATAGTTCCTGTTTAATACTCTGGTATAACTAGTAGAGTTCCTGTTTAATAGTTGTTATAACTAGTAGGTTCCTGGTTAATACTCTGTTATAACTAGTAGATTTCCTGATTAATACTCTGTTATAACGAGTAGAGTTCCTGTTTAATACTCTGTTATAACTAGTAGAGTTCCTGTTTAATACTCTGTTATAACTAGTATAGTTCCTGGTTAATACTCTGGTATAACTAGTATAGTTCCTGGTTAATACTCTGTTATAACTAGTAGAGTTCCTGATTAATACTCTGTTATAACTAGTAGAGTTCCTGATTAATACTCTGTTATAACTAGTATAGTTCCTGGCTAATACTCTGTTATAACTAGTAGAGTTCCTGGTTAATGGAGAGTTCCTGGTTAATCCTCTGTTATAACCAGTAGAGTTCCTGTTTAATACTCTGTTATAACTAGTAGAGTTCCTGGCTAAGATGCTAATACTCTGTTATAACTAGTAGAGTTCCTGGTTAATACTCTGTTATAACTAGTAGAGAGTTAATACTCTGTTATAACTAGTAAGTTCCTGTTTAATACTCTGGTATAACTAGTAGAGTTCCTGTTTAATACTCTGTTATAACTAGTATAGTTCCTGTTTAATACTCTGTTATAACTAGTAGAGTTCCTGGTTAATACTCTGTTATAACTAGTATAGTTCCTGTTTAATACTCTGTTATAACTAGTAGAGTTCCTGTTTAATTGTATAACTAGTATAGTTCCTGGTTAATACTCTGTTATAACTAGTAGAGTTCCTGATTAATACTCTGTTATAACTAGTAGAGTTCCTGGTTAATACTCTGTTATAACTAGTAGAGTTCCTGATTAATACTCTGTTATAACTAGTAGTTAGGGTTAATTCTGTTATAACTAGTAGAGTTCCTGGTTAATACTCTGTTATAACTAGTAGTTCATGGTTAATACTCTGTTATAACTAGTAGAGTTCCTGTTTAATACTCTGTTATAACTAGTAGAGTTCCTGTTTAATACTCTGGTATAACTAGTAGAGTTCCTTTTTAATACTCTGGTATAACTAGTAGAGTTCCTGTTTAATACTCTGTTATACCTAGTATAGTTCCTGTTTAATACTCTGTTATAACTAGTAGAGTTCCTGTTTAATACTCTGTTATAACTAGTAGAGTTCCTGTTTAATACTCTGTTATAACTAGTATAGTTCCTGGTTAATACTCTGTTATAACTAGTAGAGTTCCTGTTTAATACTCTGTTATAACTAGTAGAGTTCCTGTTTAATACTCTGTTATAACTAGTATAGTTCCTGGTTAATACTCTGTTATAACTAGTAGAGTTCCTGGCTAATACTCTGGTATAACTAGTAGTTCAGGGTTAATACTCTGTTATAACTAGTATAGTTCCTGGTTAATACTCTGGTATAACTAGTAGTTCAGGGTTAATACTCTGTTATAACTAGTAGAGTTCCTGGTTAATACTCTGGTATAACTAGTAGAGTTCCTGGTTAATACTCTGTTATAACTAGTATAGTTCCTGATTAATACTCTGGTATAGCTAGTAGAGTTCCTGGTTAATACTCTGTTATAACTAGTAGAGTTCCTGGTTAATACTCTGGTATAACTAGTAGAGTTCCTGGTTAATACTCTGGTATAACTAGTATAGTTCCTGGTTAATCCTCTGTTATAACTAGTAGAGTTCCTGTTTAATACTCTGTTATAACTAGTAGAGTTCCTGTTTAATCCTCTGTTATAACTAGTAGAGTTCCTGATTAATACTCTGTTATAACTAGTAGAGTTCCTGGTTAATACTCTGGTATAACTAGTAGAGTACCTGTTTAATACTCTGTTATAACATCCCACCTCCTTTAGTTGGGGTAAGGAGGGTGAGTCACTGGACCACTGAACAGGACTGTACACTGGCTAATAGTAGCAGTTAGTGTCTTGTTAGGTCACTTTAATTGGCTCCTTTATTTTGGGTTAGGAGGGTGATTCAGAACTGAATGGGACTTTACTATAGAATGGTTACTTAATAGTAGCTGTTGTGACGTCAGACACAGTCATAGCTTCCCACAGCGTCCACATAGCTGCTGTCTCAGCTCATCAGCGTTTATTAGGCCCCTAGCAGGGAGAATTCCCCTACAAGCTTTCATCTGATGTGGGTTTTAGTTTGTTGTCTCTCTCTCTCTCTCTCTCTCTCTCTCTCTCTCTCTCTCTCTCTTTCTTCTTTTCATTCTCTCTCTCTCTCTCTCTCTCTCTCTCTCTCTCTCTCTCTCTCTCTCTCTCTCTCTCTCTCTCTTTCTCTCTCTTTCTCTCTCTTTCTCTCTCTCTCTTTCTCTTTCTCTCTCTCATTTCAATTCAAAGGGTTTCGGCATGGGAAACATATGTTAACATTGCCAAAACAAGTGAAGTAGATAATAAACAAAAGAAAAATAAACAGTCCAAATGAACAGTAAACATTACACTCACAGAAGTTACAAAGGAATAAAGATGTTTCAATTGTCATATTATGTCTATATACAGTGTTGTAACAATGTACAAATAGTTATAATACAAAAGGAAAATAAATAAACAAATATAGTTTGTATTTACAATGGTGTTTGTTCTTCACTGGTTGACCTTTTCTTGAGGCAACAGGTCACACATCTTGCTGCTGTAATGGCACA
This sequence comes from Oncorhynchus masou masou, assembly GCF_036934945.1. Classification (NCBI taxonomy): domain Eukaryota; kingdom Metazoa; phylum Chordata; class Actinopteri; order Salmoniformes; family Salmonidae; genus Oncorhynchus; species Oncorhynchus masou. Next base: position 137,785 of record NW_027011574.1, on the reverse strand, counting down.
CTGTGGTATTTCACCCAGTAGATATGGGAGTTTATTCTCTCTCTCTCTCTCTCTCTCTCTCTCTCTCTCTCTCTCTCTCTCTCTCTCTCTCTCTCTCTCTCTCTTTCTCTTTCTCTCCTCTCTTGCTCTCTTGCTCTCTCTCTCTCTCTATATATATATATATATATATTTGTCTTTCTCTCTTTCTCTCCCTCTCCTGCACTTGTTTGCGGGGCTGCAGAATCAGCTACTTCTGTGACACGGCAACAATGGAACAACAGCCCACTAGAACTCAGAACCCAGAACGTTGGAACACCTCTGTTCCGATTCTTCAACATCCCCCGAGAATCTTTCCCTAATTGTCACCCTATTCCGTATGCTTCGTGCACTATTGGGTCCTTGTCAAAGTAGTGCCCTATGTAGGGAATAGGGTGCCATGTGGGACAATGACAATCCCTAGAAGGATGAAGGTATTTTTAGTTGGAGAAAATAACTGTCTCTCAGGATTATAATCTAGCATTGAATTACAAGTTTCTCACAACACCTTTCTCAAACACGTAATTAGTGAAATATAGAGTGCATGTGTTTCACTAAATACGTAACAATAATATGCACAAAATATGATGATAAAATGTGTTTATTCCCTGGCTCTGTTTTTGGAGAGGAAGAGGAAGTGATGTGTCTAATCAATGGTGTTAATTGGCGAGCTGGTTGGCTGTCTGGCTGGCAGGTTTGGGTGTTAACACCATATCAACAGATAACAACCTCAGACGAGGAACTGAGGTTAACTCAGCAAACCTGACATGTGTCACTTTTTCAATTTCAATTTAAGAACTTTATTGGCATGGGAAACATATGTTCATATGCCAAAGTTAGTGCAGTAGATAATAAATACAAGTGAAATAAACTATAAAAACTCACAAAAGTTCCAAAAGAATAAAGACATTTCAAATGTCATATTATATATATTTACAGTGTTGTAATGATGTGCAAATAGTTAAAGTACAAAAGGGAAAATAAATGAACATAAATATGGGTTGTGTTTACAACGGTGTTTGTTCTTCACTGGTTGCCCTTTTCTTGTGGCAACAGGTCACAAATCTTGCGGCTTTCTCTCTCTCTCTCCCACTTTCTCATTCTATATGTTGTCATCCCCCCCTACACACACACACACACACACACACACACACACACACACACACACACACACACACACACACACACACACACACACACACACACACACACACACACACACACAGCTTGGAGTAACTCAAAATACCCCACTGGGGGTGAGGGGGTAAATAGAGGAGAGGAGAGAAGAGAAGGAGAAGAGGAGAGGAGAGGAGAGGAGAGGAGAGGAGAGGAGAGGCCAACACCAACAGTTCAGTTTTGGCCAAGGCCAGGCCCCATATCAGAAATGTATGTCACTGAGCTTTGAAGTCCTCCCTGGGCAGTCCCAGCCAGTAGCCTCGCCAAGCGCCATGTGCATTTTCCCTCTGTCTGTGTGTCTGTCTGTGTATGTGTGTGTGTCCTCTCAGTCTTTCATCTCTTTTCAGACAAACCCTCTCTCTGTGGATTATTATGGAAGCCTGGTATTGATGCTGTGGCAAATGGATCAGGCACTGCAGCGTGGTGTGTGTGTGTGTGTGTGTGTGTGTGTGTGTGTGTGTGTGTGTGTGTGTGTGTGTGTGTGTGTGTGTGTGTGTGTGTGTGCGTGCGTGTGTGTGTCTGTGTCTGTGTCTGTGTGTGTGTGTGTCTGTGTGTGTGTGTGTCTGTGTGTCTGTGTGTGTCTGTGTGCAGCCTTTCATGTCCACACAGTTGGATGACTCCAACACTACAGGCTCACTTCCCAGGCTCCCTCTAGTTAGGACAGTGACAAACAGACTACGTGTATGAATTGATAGACTCTCAGAAAGATAGCTGTTAATCATCACAATGCACAACTAACTGTCTCTCTCATTCTCCCCTCTACTTCTCCCTGCAGAAGAAGACTGTGTTAATTGCACAGAGGAGTGCAGAGTCCTCGGCCACTCCGACCGCTGCTGGATGCCTCAGTTCCCGGCGGGAGGGGCGGGAGGGGGAGGAGCCAACCAGGCAGAGGGCGTGGACTACCGCAACAACCTGTTCGTCCCCGCGGGGATGGAGGCTGTCATGGAGACCACAGAAGCCTACGAGACCGTCAACCCCAACGGGAAGAAAACCTTCTGCACCTTCGGGAAGGAGCGTCGGGACCACACCATTTTAGTGGCTAACGTCAAGCCTTACCTGAAGGCCAAGAGAGCCTTGTCTCCGCTTCTCCAGGAGCTCCCCTCAGCCTCCAACTCCCCCACTAAAGGCTGCTCCTCCTCTAACAACTCCCCGTGTGCCTCCTCCACCAAATCCCCCGCAGACGGAGCCGAGACCAAACCCTCCCCCAGCCACTATTGCTCTGGCCCCCCCGACGGGCAGTACCACTCCCCCAACAAACAGAGCAGAGACCCAGGTCTCCCCCATCACTACGGCCCCCGCGGCCCAGGACTACCCCCGGGACACCCAGCCTACCCTTCTCTTTCCTGCGACCCGGTGGCCAAGGTTCTAGCGGAGGCCCGGTCCCGAATCAGCCAGGAGGCTGGGGTGGGAACAGAGATGGACTGTGGTCTGGAAATGGACGGGGGGATCCACGGAGGGGGGGAGCTGGGGCGGGACGGGGTCGATGCAGACCAGGTGGTCAGAGACATCGACAAACTGCTGCAGGACTGCAGAGGCAGCGAGACAGCCACCGGCACTCTCAGAAGAAAGTGATACACAGGGTAGAAAGAGAGAGAGAGAGACAGAGAGAGAGAGAGAGAGAGAGGGGGATTTGGGCAGGAAGGATACTCTCAGCCCTAAGACTGCCACCGCCATCTAAACAACAAACAGAACACTGTTGCTGGCCGTCAACATGACCTTATCGTTAACCTCGACTTGGAACTATGGAAGGACCATGTGTTGGACTTCTCCCTGTCGATATCGCCATAGAAACATGGACATCTGAATTCAGAAGGACTGAAACATGGACAGCTGAATTCAGAAGGACTGAAAAACAGCTGAATTCAGATGGACAGCTGAATTCAGAAGGACTGAAACATGGACAGCTGAATTCAGAAGGACTGAAACATGGACAGCTGAATTCAGAAGGACTGAAACATGGACAGCTGAATTCAGAAGGACTGAAACATGGACAGCTGAATTCAGAAGGACTGAAACATGGAAACAGCTGAATTCAGAAGGACTGAAACATGGACATCTGAATTCAGAAGGACTGAAACATGGACAGCTGAATTCAGAAGGACTGAAACATGGACAGCTGAATTCAGAAGGACTGAAACAGGACAGCTGAATTCAGAAGGACTGAAACATGGACAGCTGAATTCAGAAGGACTGAAACATGGACAGCTGAATTCAGAAGGACTGAAACATGGACAGCTGAATTCAGAAGGACTGAAACATGGACCGCTGAATTCAGAAGGACTGAAACATGGACAGCTGAATTCAGAAGGACTGAAACATGGACAGCTGAATTCAGAAGGAGACTGAAACATGGACATCTGAATTCAGAAGGACTGAAACATGGACCGCTGAATTCAGAAGGACTGAAACATGGACAGCTGAATTCAGAAGGACTGAAACATGGACAGCTGAATTCAGAAGGACTGAAACATGGACCGCTGAATTCAGAAGGACTGAAACATGGACAGCTGAATTCAGAAGGACTGAAACATGGACAGCTGAATTCAGAAGGACTGAAATGAGGACAGCTGAATTCAGAAGGACTGAAACATGGACCGCTGAATTCAGAAGGACTGAAACATGGACCGCTGAATTCAGAAGGACTGAAACGAGGACAGCTGAATTCAGAAGGACTGAAACATGGACAGCTGAATTCAGAAGGACTGAAACATGGACAGCTGAATTCAGAAGGACTGAAACATGGACAGCTGAATTCAGAAGGACTGAAACAAGGACAGCTGAATTCAGAAGGACTGAAACATGGACAGCTGAATTCAGAAGGACTGAAACATGGACCGCTGAATTCAGAAGGACTGAAACGAGGACAGCTGAATTGTGTTGAACTTCTTTGACTCTTTTTGTGATTCTTTGGGAATGACAGAATGCTGGGCACTTTCTGTCTGGCTCCCTGCAAGCTTTTAATCCAAGTGGCCACCAGCTCATTGTTAATGTGATTCTTTGGGAATGACAGGAATGAGCAGCTTCTGTCTGGCTCCCTGCAAGCTTTTAATCCAAGTGGCCACCAGCTCATTGTTAATGTGTGTTCATGCTCTTTCCTTTGCTAGGACAAGCTTACACATCTGTTTGTGTGTGTGTGTGTGTGTTGCTTACGTGAAGTGGCTTCTGGGAGGATTATTATAATGGTCTATCATGACAATCGGAGGACAGGTCCTGAGAGTCAGGGACCCGGAAGAGCAGACAGAGTTGGTTCCCGACCTGAACTTTGGTTTGGTTCTGACCAGACGACCTGCGGAGAGAGAGAGACAAAACACGTCTCTAAACTGTTTTAATATTGATGTTTAAAAGTGCAAAAGGAAAACCGTATCTTAAACAGGTTGGTCATTCAGGGGTATGGGGGGGGGTCGGTGGGGTCAGGGAGGGGTCGGTGGGGTCAGGGAGGGGGAGGTGGGGTTCTAAAATGTGTCAGCATATCTCACCTGTCCTCATCCTGTTCTTTATAGTCACCTGTGAAACCATGTGCTTCTATATCATTATTCACACGGAACATTCCAGACTGGGGAAGTCTAACACACACAGACACACACACACACACACACACGTACACACACTGTACACACACGACCACGCTGTGTACACACATGAGATGTAAAGCGCCTCATCAAACTGTGCCATCAGCTCCCTGTTCCTGTATAGTGAGTCTACTTGTCTGAGCCTCCCGTTCTTCAGCGATCACAATCCTTTACTAAAGGGATATTGTTTTTTCCTTCAACTGTGAAAAGATATATCTATAGAAATCATACAGATTAATATATGTACTCTCAATTTATGTATAGTGTCCATATTCCCCCCATAAACAAAAAAATATTTATACATTTTGTAAAAAAAAAAAACAATAAAAAAAACTTAAGAAGAAAAAAATCTGAAAGAAAAACGATGTCCTGAAGTTGAGGTGAAGTTGACAAGTTGGAGATATTTATTCAAAACGACACTAAAGGACACCGGGCCGCTGCGACTGTTTCAAAGAAAAACCCAACAGTCCCTCCACCTGCCCACTATTACACAATATCATTAAATGTCCAACAATGTATCCAATTTAATGTGTTTTAACATCAACAAACAAAAAAAGATTGACTTATTTTTGTTTTTTGTTTTTTTAAATCTGCAATTTCTGTGCATTTGAGCCAAATTGTTACATGTACAAGAGCTATAATGTGTATTTTATTAAATTAATATATCGTTGTGTTGCAATATACATGGGCTTTATATTGTATTTTGACGACCTCGCCTTAGTAGCTTGTCGAACTCTATGAGTTTAAATCAGTTTGGGGATGTATCTCAATAGCACCCTGTTTTCTGTGAAGTGCACTAGTTTTGACCAGGGCCCATAGGGACACTCATAGGGCTCTGGTCAAAACTAGTGCACTATATAGTTTATAGGGTTCCGTTTAGGACTCAGCCTTTTTTGTTTTGTTTTTCCGTCTGTGTTCTCCTCTCTACTTTTGGGTCCTTGCAGGATGGGTTTCACTTGTCTTTCAGGCGTGTTCTCCTCTCTTTCCAACCTGAAATCACAATGCTTCTTATTTATTACAACACTAAAACAGTCCAGCACATTTAGACTACAAAAACTAAACAAAAAAAACAAAACAAACAACAAAAAACTACAAAGACCACGTTCAACAACCGTTGAGACTATTTTTTACTATTGAAAGCGTTCTTTTCATCTTTCGGGGCGACAGCTCATTTTATTTTATTTTTTTAAAACGATTTCCTGTTCTTATTACACTATTGAGTTGATATTTATTGTTATTTTTCCAAAATTCAAAAAGAAACTGCCATTATGTGGAGGTGTTACCATGGCGATTATACACAGAATAATATTGTGTGTTCCAAATGGAACTCTTGTTCCCTATATAGTGCACTACCTTTTTTTTTACCAGGGCCCTATAGAACTTTACTCAAAAAGTAGTGCACTACATAGGGAATAAGGGTGTTATTTTATGACACAGACAAATACACGCTTCTATTGTTCATGTTCAGCTTGTGGCTCCTGAAAAAGCACTGGTCCAGAATCAGATTGTGTGTTTTATATAAAGGACCAAAACAGGAAAAAGTTGATCTGTGTTCTTTCTGTCTGTTCGATACGGATCATCGCATCGCTCGACACCGATGAGGAGAAACCCAAACATCACCATCTCATTTAACATTCAAATGGATATTAACCATGTTTCGTGTCTTTAGCTGTACAAGTAGGCTTTATTAAATCACACGCTGAGTTAAAGTTCAGGGTTTGTGTTACGACATAGGAAGCAGAGGATCCATCTGGAACTTCATCTAAACGGTGTTGTCCCGGGAGGCTCGCTAAACCGTCGTCTTTCACAAACACAGCAGCGTAGGAAAACACATCTCTATTTCTGGATCTCATATGAATATACACATCTCATATTCACCTATTCACTACACTATCTCCTATTCACTACACTATCTCCTATTCACTACACTATCTCCTATTCACTACACTATCTCCTATTCACATATTCACTACACTGTCTCATATTCACCTATTCACTACACTATCTCCTATTCACTACACTATCTCATATTCACCTATTCACTGCACTATCTCATATTCACCTATTCACTACACTGTCTCATATTCACCTATTCACTACACTATCTCCTATTCACTACACTATCTCATATTCACCTATTCACTACACTATCTCCTATTCACTACACTATCTCCTATTCACTACACTCATATTCACATATTCACTACACTATCTCCTATTCACTACACTATCTCCTATTCACTACACTATCTCATATTCACCAATTCACTACACTGTATCATATTCACTACACTATCTCCTATTCACTACACTCATATTCACCTATTCACTACACTATCTCCTATTCACTACACTATCTCATATTCACTACACTATCTCCTATTCACCTATTCACTCCTCATATTATCTCATATTCACCTATTCACTACACTATCTCCTATTCACTACACTATCTCCTATTCACCTATTCACTACACTATCTCATATTCACCTATTCACTACACTATCTCCTATTCACTACACTATCTCCTATTCACTACACTCATATTCACCTATTCACTACATTATCTCCTATTCACTACACTATCTCATATTCACTACACTATCTCATATTCACCTATTCACTACACTGTATCATATTCACTACACTATCTCCTATTCACTACACTATCTCCTATTCACTACACTATCTCATATTCACCTATTCACTACACTGTATCATATTCACTACACTATCTCCTATTCACTACACTCATATTCACCTATTCACTACACTATCTCATATTCACTACACTATCTCATATTTACCTATTCACTACACTATCTCATATTCACCTATTCACTACACTGTATCATATTCACTACACTAATTCCTATTCACTACACTCATATTCACCTATTCACTACACTATCTCATATTCACTACACTATCTCATATTTACCTATTCACTACACTATCTCATATTCACCTATTCACTACACTATCTCATATTCACTACACTATCTCATATTCACCTATTCACTA